>NW_026733552.1:0-51055 GCF_028476545.2 Physella acuta
CCCTCGCGTGTCTTACCAAACGTTGCATGGTAAATATGGTGAGGAATGAGTAGGGGAGCTAATTCAACATTAAAATAATTTAATTCAACATTCAAATGTTTTAATTAAACGTTCAAATGTTTTAATTAAATATTCAAATGTTTTAATTAAACATTCAAATGTTTTAATTAAACATTCAAATGTTTCGTGCTTCTATTTGAGTGAGGACGGGATATGAGATATGTTCTACTTTTGTCATTTTTTTTTTAGTTTTTAGGAAATAGCTGACCGCTTGTTTGTATTTCTACTAGCTGCCTGTGAGTTTGGAGATGTCGCTGGTGTGTGTTGCTAATGTTTGAAGATGTTGCTGGTGTGTGTTGATAATGTTTGAAGATGTTGTTGATGTGTTGTTAAAGTTGTGGTAAGCTGGAATATTTGTGTTATCACCCCCTCCCCTAGACTTATTTGTGTAATATTACCCCTCCCACCCCCTCCACCCCCACCCCACCCACCCCCAGGCTTGTGCGAATACCGAAGCATAGATTTTATGTCAAACCACCAGATGCCATAAACCAGACTAACGTGGGGGGCTCACACTGGATCATATCGAGGTAGATCTTCATCATGATCTCTCTATCTCTCTGTCTCTCTCTCTTTCTCTCTCTTTTTCTCTCTGTCTCTCTCTTTTTCTCTCTTTCTCTTCTTCTCTTTTTCTCTCTGTCTCTCTCTTTTTCTCTCTGTCTCTCTCTTTTTCTCTCTGTCTCTCTCTTTCTCTTCTCTCTCTCTCTCTTTTTCTCTCTGTCTCTCTCTTTTTCTCTCTGTCTCTCTCTTTTTCTCTCTGTCTCTCTCTTTTTCTCTCTGTCTCTCTCTTTTTCTCTCTGTCTCTCTCTTTCTCTTTCTCTCTCTCTCTCTTTTTCTCTCTGTCTCTCTCTTTTTCTCTCTGTCTCTCTCTTTTTCTCTCTGTCTCTCTCTTTTTCTCTCTTTCTTTCTCTTTTTCTCTCTGTCTCTCTCTTTCTCTTTCTCTCTCTCTCTCTTTTTCTCTCTGTCTCTCTCTTTTTCTCTCTTTCTCTCTCTTTTTCTCTCTGTCTCTCTCTTTTTTCTCTCTGTCTCTCTCTTTCTCTTTCTCTCTCTCTCTCTTTTTCTCTCTGTCTCTCTCTTTTTCTCTCTGTCTCTCTCTTTTCTCTCTGTCTCTCTCTTTTTCTCTCTGTCTCTCTCTTTTCTCTCTTTTTCTCTCTGTCTCTCTCTTTTTCTCTCTGTCTCTCTCTTTCTCTCTCGGTCTCTTTCTTTTTCTCTCTGTCTCTCTCTTTCTCTCTTTTTCTCTCTGTCTCTCTCTTTTTCTCTCTTTCTCTCTCTTTTTCTCTCTGTCTCTTTCTTTTTTTCTCTCTCTCCTCTCTTTTTCTCTGTCTCTCTCTTTTTCTCTCTGTCTCTCTCTTTCTCTCTCTGTCTCTCTCTTTCTCTTTCTCTCTCTCTCTCTTTTTCTCTCTGTCTCTCTCTCTCTCTCGTTCTCTCTTTCTCTCTTTCTCTTTCTCTGTCTCTCTCTTTTTCTCCCTGTCTCTCTCTCTCTCTTTCTTTCCCTCTGATTCACTCACTCCTCTCTCGCTGGCAAATTCCTTAGCCAACCACCCAGACAGCTACCCAACCAACCTTCTTACGAACCACAATGCCAACCATCGTGTCAACCACTAAGCCAGCTACCCCGACAAACCACTTTACCGATCACCCTTCCTACCACGTTACCAACCATCTTGGCAAGTATCCCGCCAAACCTTCAGCAAACCAACCAAACTACCAACCACCCAACAATCCACCCCACCAACCACCCCCAGCCAACCCCCCCCCTACCAACCCCCCCCCCCAGCCCAACCCCCCTACCAACTACCCCCAGCCAACCACCCCACCAACCACCTCACCAACCACCCCCACCGACCACCCCACCAACCCTCCCACCAACCACCCTACCAACCACCCCGCCAACCACCAACACTACAACCTTTACACGTCACATCTGACACGAAATGACCTCCGACCTTTTATGCAAATGATCCCAGCACATGTCATTAAAATTGAAATCAATATCCCAGGACGTCACCAGGTAACGTCAGGGGCCATTCGACCTTGACCTTGACCTACAACACGTCGCCATTTTCCATTTTATAACTCGAATTAGCAATTCAAAAAAACTAACGAAGTGATTGCCTCCATCGTCCTTCGGCCTGTGTTTCTCAACTTGGTCCTACCGATTGACTTGTACGTTTTTTACCTCTCATCCAACATTTATCTCTAGCAGGGGTACAGGTGGGGGGTGGGGGAGATAAATTACGCACGCATTACGTCATCAAAATCTTGATTATAAATGGCATTCAGTGCGCAGTGGGATAAAACTGTTTTTTTTACGCATTTCCGTGTGACGTATTTCCGGCATAGCTAAGCTGACATTTATCATGATATCTGGACACGGCATCGGCGGTGTAGAGATCAGGTTACACACCGCAAACATCTTACGTAATGGTGGACCCCCCCCCCTACCCCACCCATCCCCCACGGTTACACAAACGATCAAGCGGTAATGGTTGTGATAATCAAGATGGTATAGGGGGTTGTCGCCCATGTGGTAACGAAACATGTTTCTGATAGGACTGGTGAGGGGGTGGTGATACAGTATGGTTAACGGGGGGGGAGGTGAGACATCACAGTGGTGATACAGTATGGTTAAGGTGGGGGGGGAGGTGAGACATCACAGTGGTGATACAACTGGTATTAGAGTGGTTTGTTTATATAATATGTGGCTTGTTTAGTCTCTGCTTTCTTTGTTTAGTCTGTGTTTTTTTTTATCATACTGGCTTGCCTGTCGATGTTTGGTAGTGTTGCTGTCATTCGATGTTTGGTAGTGTTGCTGTCATTCGATGGTTGGTAGTGTTGCTGTCATTCGATGGTTGGTAGTGTTGCTGTCATTCGATGGTTGGTAGTGTTGCTGTCTGTCGATGTTTGGTAGTGTTGCTGTCATTCGATGTTTGGTAGTGTTGCTGTCATTCGATGTTTGGTAGTGTTGCTGTCATTCCATGGTTGGTAGTGTCGCTGTCATTCGATGTTTGGTAGTGTTGCTGTCATTCGATGGTTGGTAGTGTCGCTGTCATTCGATGTTTGGTAGTGTTGCTGTCATTCGATGTTTGGTAGTGTTGCTGTCATTCGATGTTTGGTAGTGTTGCTGTCATTCGATGTTTGGTAGTGTTGCTGTCATTCGATGTTTGGTAGTGTTGCTGTCATTCGATGTTTGGTAGTGTTGCTGTCTGTGTTTGGGACCTCTCATACTGGTAGAGCTGTCAGAACTAGATTTGTTGAATTATGTTACTTTAACGGATTTACTTGCGTAGAAAGACTTCTCTGAGTCCCCTCAAGCTCTAACAAGTACCAGACATGAGTCGGGGAAAGTAAAGGCGTCTTGACATAGCCATGTCTACATAATCCTATCGCATGCGAAGTTTAAAGAAACAGACGAGCTCTACTTCGTCTGCACTGTGACTTATAGCTAGTCAAGTTGGTCAGGAAAACATACATTTGTCTGCTTTGAACTGCCTGAAACCTTCATTTTGTCAACTTCCGTCTTATTCGTGTTTCAGACCCTCACTAACCCATCCCCACCCCACTCACCCACCTCTACACCACAACCCCTCCCCCCCCCCCCACACACACAAACACACACATTCCCTCCAATCTATAACAAGTTATAGTTGTGTAATTATATCTGGCCGTGCAAGCTGTCAATCATTAAAAAACAATAACAGCGGCTCAAATGAAGTCTCCCTTACATTTTATCTCTCTCCATCTTTCTCTCTATCTCTCTGCCTCTCCTCCCCCTCCCACCTTTTTCCCAGCACGACTTACTTGAGATCTGTATTTGTAAATCGATGCTTGTACATAGCACACCCTCTGGCCACCCCACCTCCCACTCCACACGTACACATATATATGTAAACATAAACACACTAAACAGCACGCTCGCGACAGATGGCGTTTTATTCACCCAAAGATAAGAGTCCATCTTTATCCCAGTCTCAATCCCATATTTATCCCACTCCCATATTATCCCAATCACGTGACAATGAGAATCAACTGACCCTAACAACCCATAAAGTCACGTGTAGATGTCAACCAATCAAGCCTAATATAGTGCAGCATTACATCATCGAGTCCACCTCACAATCACCTCTACCTCCTCCCTCCCTCACCCCGTCTGGTGTATCCTGCACCCCCCCTGGTGTATCCTACACCCCCACCTCACCCCACCGTTCATGACAACCTCACAATCACCATATCCCCTACCCCCCCCCCCCCAGTTTGGTGTATCCTGCACCCCCCCCCCCATTCATGACAACCTCACAATCGCCATATCCCCTACCCCCTATCTAGTGTATCCTGCACCCCCCCCCCCCCCACACACACACACCATTCATGACAACCTCATACAAACATGCCCGACACGCGATTCAAACCATAATTAAAGCAGCTTCATTAATTTTCTCATTAAGGTCGCGTCCAAACCTTCTAGCGACCGAGTTAATGTGATTCGGTAATCTCTTCACCCATCTCCCCCCGCCCCACCTCACGAACCGGAAGTGTGATTATCATTGGTTATGTCCCTTACCGACAAAACAATCGTCCGTCCCTGCCCCCCCCCCCCCACGCCGTCTTTCCACTAGGGTTATTGAATGCTCATTCTCTTGTAATAATGTACTCATCGTCCTGACAAGCTGACACCCCTCTACTTAGCTTTAGAATGGACTCTCCCACACTCGCCCTAAACATAAACACGGCCATCTTGAAAGTGGTTTTCGCTACTTTTTATAATGTCGTTTATCTACTTCCGGTGTAAAGACGAGCTTAACATTTACAACTTCCGCCATCTTGCCGGAAACTGCGTCACAGGGAACTGAATGTTACGACCCAGTCTGCTCTGACACTGCGTCTTCTTCCTGGTCAGGGAAATTGTCATATTGACATCTAGACCACGTTGTCATCATATTGACATCTAGACCACGTTGTCATCATATTGACATCTAGACCACGTTGTCATCATATTGACATCTAGACCACGTTGTCATTATGACATCTAGACCACTCTGTCATCACAATGACATCTAGAAGACACTGTTTTCATTTTGGCATATAGCCACTGTTGTCATCATAGTGACATCATGTTGACATCTAGACCACGTTGTCATTTAGCATGACATTGTCACTAGTTACGTACCTAGCAACTCTACTCACCATGTCATGGCAATCAAGGGATATGTTCACCTGTTTTCCTTTCCTAAGTGAGCTCTAAGTCCAAATCTATTCTACAAATGGCAACAGTGAATCAATATAGCAGGGGGGGGGGCGAAATCGTATGCCTGCTTCATGGAGAGAGAGAGGGGGGGGGGGAGGGGAGGGAGAGAGATCTTGTTAATTAAAGGAGCCATTTTTCGACAATTCAAAACAATGATAAAAATGGAGGGTTGCGTGATTAGGAATAATCTCGAAAACACAAACTCAGCGACCGATTTTTTTTGGGCAGTAAAAATATCAGGACATCAGCTAGGGGACGGAAAATGGTGAGGGAGGGTTGTAGCGTTGGGTGTTGGGAAGGTCGGGGAATGGAACATCATATAAATAATATGTCTTAACACTATGTCTCAACCTGTGTCTCAACATCTAGACCACTTCGTCATCATATTGACATCTAGACCACTATGTGTCTCATCATCTGTCTCAACATTTGTCTCAATATCTGTCTCAACATCTGTCTCAACACTCTCATATTTTATTATCTGAAAGTTTTTATAGGCATCCACAAATTTAGAACAATATACTGACTCAAACAACCAACTGACCCCTCTTACAAAAACCAACTGACACCCCCCCCCCTCTCCCCCACAAACACACACTAACAACAAAATGTGTAATCTGTAATCAGCAAGACTTATACATCGTGTCATGTCATCGTGACCTCCCTCTGTAATGCCCCCCCCCCCCACCCAACATAACCCTAATCCCACTACTAATAAGTTGAAGCTCTAGGTGGCGCTTCTATCCCGTCCAGGTAACTCTGGACGATTTCAAACCCCGAGTGACGTCCCCTAGTTTTTGTCTAGCACGTGGCGTTAAACACAGGACATGACGTCACGGTGACCTGCCCTACACTTCCGGGAACCTGAGGAGGTAGACGCTGTGTAAACGTGTGTGTGTCTGGACGGTGTGTAGACGTGTGTGTGTCTGGACGGTGTGTAGACGTGTGTGTGTCTGGACGGTGTGTAGACGTGTGTGTGTGTGGGGGGGGGGGAATGTGTGTAAATGGTGTGGGGGAGAATGTGTGTAATGGTGTGGGGGAGAATGTGTGTAATGGTGTGGGGGAGAATGTGTGTAATGATGTGGTAGAGAATGTGTGTGCTTTGAGAACCCATCGAACAGAATTTTGTGAATTTTTTCATTTGTCTGTCGTCTGTCTTATAGCCCATTTCTTACTTCAATGCCCATTTCTTACTTCAGTGCCCATTTCTTATTCAAGTGCCCATTTCTTACTTCAATGCCCATTTCTTACTTCAGTGCCCATTTCTTACTCAAGTGCCCATTTCTTACTTCAATGCCCATTTCTTACTTCAATGCCCATTTCTTACTTCAATGCCCATTTCTTACTTCAATGCTCATTTCTTACTTCAATGCCCATTTCTTACTTCAATGCCCATTTCTTCAATGTTCATCTTATCTGAAGTAAACCAAATCACAATCATCAGTTAAATTTACATCCAACACACAACCAACACATGTGTCACTTTCTCGTATTTTGACAATCCGGAAATGGCCGAGTTTGTTGTGTCTGTTTAATTGTTTGACTGATGGGAAATTTTTTTCAATGTACTCAAACAATGGTTGGAGGTGGGGGGGGGGAGGCATTTACCTTTACAACCATAACGTGGTTTTAAAGGCCCTAATTGCTGATAATTACCACCGTCTATTTCACACAGAATGGCTCTAGGGGTGGGGGTGACAGGGGGTGTCAGGGAGAGCGGCGCCACAACTGAGTCCCCGCCCCGGGGCCTCAACCCTCCCCCACCCCCCCCCCCCCCACCCCCCCCCCCCCCCCCCCCCACCCCCATCCCACCGTGTCAGGGCCTTCACGCTGACCTCAAGTCACCTGTTGCGAGCCGGGGGTCAGAGGTCGCTCACTGCCTAATCCCGTGGACGTGGCGGCCTGATGGGTGCGGCTGATCTAATGTGTCACCCCGGGCAGAAGACTAGACGCAGACGGTGTGAGGGGCCACGGGGCTGACAATGGCGATAGCATCAATATGATAAATAGCCGGCCCATTTCACGCGGGGACCCTATTAGCCCAGGCCACTGTGTCGAAGGTACATGTGCTGGGTTAGACGTCATCCGTTTTATAATAAGGCGATTTTTTTCCTCCTGATCTTAAATCGTATAGGTCTAGGGTTTAGGCAAGTTTGAGGAATTAATTGTGCCGGGATTATCCCACGTGACAGACGAGACCGCAGACAGCTGGGACAGGGATTTACCGAATCACGAAAGATAGTAAGTTGGCCGAGATATCGATTACTATTGTGTTCGATTTTTTTTTCTTAGCGTCTCGGTATTTTAACAATCAAGTTCTATAATAATGTTATAGAAATATTAAACAGTAAATTAGCAATTAATATTTTTTATAGTTTTCTATAATTAAAATTCTAAAATAAAAAGTTAGGGTTATGTTTGATATGTTAAAGGGTAGGTGGTTGGGTATGGTGTATGAGGCGATGTGTGGGATGTTATGTCTGGTGTGGTCTGTGACCAGTGTGTGGTATGTGGTGTGGTGTGTGTGTGTGTGTAGTATTCGGTGTGGTGTTGTATGTGCTCAATGTGGTATGGTATGTGGTTAGGTTGTGCTATGTGGTATATGATGTGGTATGTGGTCAGGGTGTGGTATAAATTGTGGTGTGTAGTGCATGATGTTGTGCGGTGTGTAGTATATGAGGTGTGTAATTAGAGTATGTGCTTAGGTTGCTTGTTGACAGACATAACGAGCAACATACACTTTACCCGTGATCCATTTAATCATGGTTTTATTTCTTTTCTTACTTGTTAAAATAACATCTTTCAGTAATATACGGTTGGCTTGTATGTTTAATTATCGTGAGCCAACAGCTGAGGCTGTATGTGTATGTAAGTGTGTATGTATGTATGTGTATGCCTGTGTGTGTGTGAGCATCTGTGTGTATGTGTGTACACGTGTGTTTGACGAGTGTGTCTATGTGTGTGAGCGGCTGTCTGTGTGTGTGTACACGTGTGTTTGACGAGTGTGTCTATGTGTGTGAGCGGCTGTGTGTGTGTGTGTGAGCAGCTGTGTGTATGTGTGTACACGTGTGTTTGACGAGTGTGTCTATGTGTGTGAGCGGCTGTGTGTGTGTGTGTGAGCAGCTGTGTGTATGTGTGTACACGTGTGTTTGACGAGTGTGTCTATGTGTGTGAGCGGCTGTGTGTGTGTGTGAGCAGCTGTGTGTATGTGTGTACACGTGTGTCTGACGTCCCTGAAGACAATTGTAAACAGTGTGAGCTTTAGCGTGTAACAGATGGTCGTGTTTTGTTGGGGGGGGGTGTCAGGGCTGGGGTGGGGTAGTATCAGGGCGGGGGTGGGGTTAGTATCACGGCTGGGGTGGGGGTAGTATCACGGCTGGGGTGGGGGTAGTATCACGGCTGGGGTGGGGTAGTATCACGGCTGGGGTGGGGGTAGTATCAGGGCTGGGGTGGGGGTAGTATCACGGCTGGGGTGGGGTAGTATCAGGGCGGGGGTGGGGGTAGTATCAGGGCTGTTGTTGGGGTAGTATCACGGCGGGGGTGGGGGTAGTATCACGGCGGGGGTGGGGGTAGTATCAGGGCTGGGGTGGGGTAGTATCAGAGCTGGGGTGGGGGTAGTATCACGGCTGGGGTGGGTGGTATCAGGGCTGGGGTGGGGGTAGTATCACGGCTGGGGTGGGGTGGGGTAGTGTCAGGGCTGGGGTGGGGGTAGTATCACGGCTGTTTGCTACATCTATATTAGGCAAACAGCTGTATGAGGGGGGGGGGTGTTACTGTCTATAGAGCCAAACAACAAACAGAAAGTTGGCTTA
Source organism: Physella acuta (assembly GCF_028476545.2). Lineage (NCBI taxonomy): Eukaryota > Metazoa > Mollusca > Gastropoda > Physidae > Physella > Physella acuta. The sequence continues at coordinate 9,118 of NW_026733552.1, forward strand.
AGCTATATAGCTTCAACAGCCATCAAACAGCTGGTGTACCCCAAATGCAAGATTAAACAGCTATTACGTAAAAACTATTAATTAACAGCAGGGTGGGGCTGTTCTATATGCACGTGACAAGCAACAGATTAGCAGAGAACAGTTCCCGTGAGGCCAGTGAAGTCTAGTGCCTGAATATCTTGTACTACAAGAGAGAGCATTTCTACACGTGTTATTTGAATCATTGGCTGACCTTCACCGTGAAATAAGCAATTTGGGATATAACCCCCCCCCCAGTGATATAGCATCTAATTCCCACTATCCTTCTCCCCCACCCCCCCCCCCCCCCGATGCCAACCACACCTCTCCACTGCTTGTTTATAGATTGTACGTGTATGAGTTATGTCCCCTGGAGCAAATGTCCTTTTTGGCACCAAGCCAGTGCTAGCACGCCCATCTGGGTCAGTTATCTGACATGGCCGTCCATCTGGGTCAGTTACCTGACATGGCCGTCCATCTGGGTCAGTTATCTGACATGGCCGTCTATTGGTCAGTTAGACATGGCCGTCCATCTGGGTCAGTTATCTGACATGGCCGTCCATCTGGGTCAGTTAGACATGGCCGTCCATCTGGGTCAGTTATCTGACATGGCCCTCCATCTGGGTCAGTTATCTGAACTGGCCGTCCATGGGTCAGTTATCAAACATGGCCGTCCATCTGGGTCAGTTACTGACATGGCCGTCCATCTGGGTCAGTTATCTGACATGGCCGTCCATCTGGGTCAGTTATCTGACATGGCCGTCCATCTGGGTCAGTTACCGACATGGCCGTCCATCTGGGTCAGTTATCTGACATGGCCGTCCATCTGGGTCAGTTATCTGACATGGCCGTCCATCTGGGTCAGTTACTGACATGGCCGTCCATCTGGGTCAGTTATCTGACATGGCCGTCCATCTGGGTCAGTTACTGACATGGCCGTCCATCTGGGTCAGTTATCTGACATGGCCGTCCATCTGGGTCAGTTATCTGACATGGCCGTCCATCTGGGTCAGTTACCGACATGGCCGTCCATCTGGGTCAGTTATCTGACATGGCCGTCCATCTGGGTCAGTTATCTGACATGGCCGTCCATCTGGGTCAGTTATCTGACATGGCCGTCCATCTGGGTCAGTTATCTGACATGGCCGTCCATCTGGGTCAGTTATCTGACATGGCCGTCCATCTGGGTCAGTTACTGACATGGCCGTCCATCTGGGTCAGTTATCTGACATGGCCGTCCATCTGGGTCAGTTACTGACATGGCCGTCCATCTGGGTCAGTTACCGACATGGCCGTCCATCTGGGTCAGTTATCTGACATGGCCGTCCATCTGGGTCAGTTAGACATGGCCGTCCATCTGGGTCAGTTATCTGACATGGCCCTCCATCTGGGTCAGTTATCTGAACTGGCCGTCCATGGGTCAGTTATCAAACATGGCCGTCCATCTGGGTCAGTTACTGACATGGCCGTCCATCTGGGTCAGTTATCTGACATGGCCGTCCATCTGGGTCAGTTAGACATGGCCGTCCATCTGGGTCAGTTATCTGACATGGCCCTCCATCTGGGTCAGTTATCTGAACTGGCCGTCCATGGGTCAGTTATCAAACATGGCCGTCCATCTGGGTCAGTTACTGACATGGCCCTCCATCTGGGTCAGTTATCTGAACTGGCCGTCCATCTGGGTCAGTTATCTGACATGGCCGTCCATCTGGGTCAGTTACTGACATGGCCGTCCATCTGGGTCAGTTAGACATGGCCGTCCATCTGGGTCAGTTACTGACATGGCCGTCCATCTGGGTCAGTTATCTGACATGGCCGTCCATCTGGGTCAGTTACCGACATGGCCGTCCATCTGGGTCAGTTAGACATGGCCGTCCATCTGGGTCAGTTAGACATGGCCGTCCATCTGGGTCAGTTAGACATGGCCGTCCATCTGGGTCAGTTATCTGACATGGCCCTCCATCTGGGTCAGTTATCTGAACTGGCCGTCCATGGGTCAGTTATCTGACATGGCCGTCCATCTGGGTCAGTTACCGACATGGCCGTCCATCTGGGTCAGTTATCTGACATGGCCGTCCATCTGGGTCAGTTATCTGACATGGCCGTCCATCTGGGTCAGTTACTGACATGGCCGTCCATCTGGGTCAGTTACTGACATGGCCGTCCATCTGGGTCAGTTATCTGACATGGCCGTCCATCAGGGTCAGTTAGACATGGCCGTCCATCTGGGTCAGTTAGGCATGGCCGTCCATCTGGGTCAATTAGACATGGCCGTCCATCTGGGTCACCTATCTGCTCCATCCGCTTATCAAGCTGTATGTTAGAGAATATTTGACCACAGCAGTGTCTAATTGGTAGTGTGTTTGTATGTGTGGGTGTGTGTGTGTGCGTGATTGTGTGTGTGTGTGTGTGTGGCTTGTTGTATATGTGGATCATATAACGATCGATTTTATCATAACGTGTATTATTTTTGAATTGTCAAAGTGATCTAGATCCACAGATGGATTCATTTCACTTTTTGTGAAAGGAATACTGTTGAGTTATGCCCTTGTCCTCTTGTGAAGGGAATACTTTTGAGTTATGCCCTTGTCCTCTTGTGAAGGGAATACTGTTGAGTTATGCCCTTGTCCTCTTGTGAGGGAATACTTTTGAGTTATGCCCTTGTCCTCTTGTGAAGGGAATACTTTTGAGTTATGCCCTTGTCCTCTTGTGAAGGGAATACTGTTGAGTTATGCCCTTGCCCACTTGGGAAGGAAACACTGTTGAGTTAGGGGCATGACGATTGTATAAAGAAAATATTGTAGAGAGAGTTAGTGCCCTTGTTTCGAAGAATACAGGAAAGGTTACGATGGAGAGTTGGGGCGTGTGGGGGTGGGGCCGGATTGTAAGGGGAGCCGACAGAATGACTGAACGTGTCTAATGAAGAGAACATTTAACTAGAAGATTCCATCAGCTTAATGAAGATAAAACCCGACGGTTGAATAATTCAATCATTGATTAAAATGAGATTCTGTTGTGAGGTTGTCATTGTATTTTTTAGCCAAAGCTCGCGAAATGTTGTTAGTGACGTCAGAGGTGTAACATGGCCACATCGAGTGCTAGAGGCCATCATCTAGTCGCTCGGGCCATCATCTAGTCGCTCGGGCCATCAGCTAATCGCTTGGGCCATCGTTACTCCGCTTCCATCTAATTTTACCAAAGCAGCATTAGACACATTATGTGTAAAGTTTTCTTATGGAATAGATCATGGGTTTGTAGTAATTGGACCTCATGGGAGAGTTTGTTAGTAACTTTTTAACTCTACCGTGTTTAGCCCGTACGTTTTTCTGTCAAGTTAGCGTGTGTACTTGACGCTAGTAGGTTTTATTGTCAAGTTCGCGTGTGTACTTGACGCTGGTAGGTTTTATTGTCAAGTTCGAATGTGTACTTGACGCTGGTAGGTTTTATTGTCAAGTTCGAATGTGTACTTGACGCTGGGAAACTATCAGGACAATCCATCTGCAGGGGCCATGTTTGCCCCTTACTGTACTCTTGTCTTTAATTAAGTCGATCAAGATAACTTATCTCCCCTGCGTGTTGGCTCCGATTACGAAAAAAAAAAGATGGACGCCTGGATCATAAACTCGAATCGAAGTTTTAACTGGTCATATTGTATGTGGCGAGGTTTGTTGCTTTATTGGCCCGCTTCTGCTGGCGAACTGGGCCGTCTGCTCCACAAATGGTGTTTTCACATACAGGCTTTTGTCGTGGTTAATTTATGACGGTCAAATCGAGGCTTAGTTCGTATGGGGAAAAAAACGCAAGGGGCAGCACTCGTTTTGGCTTTTCTTATCACCCATTGGTAGTTGTAACGTAGGGAGTGATGTGCCCGCATCTAGGAGTAGCGACATGACCAGCCTTCACGTGTACGTAATGAGTTTGTTCTAGATCCAGATCCAGATCTAGATATCCAGTTCTTGTTGGTGTTTTCATTCCAGTAAACCTTCCATCTCCATTGGATTTACAATGTTATTCTGACTTATTTTTAACCATCTCTATTGATTCTAAATATATGTGTGATTTCAAAGTAATGTGTGTAATCCTTGAAACATTCCGTAATATTGCTTTGATCTATTATTGTTTAATGTATTATTCTTTTGATCTATTTTTTTTATTTACACATATGTCGCTCTTACTTTATGTGATTTTCTGTACATCAAATACGCTCCAACATTCGAGCTAGCTTTATGGTGTATATTTAATACTTTTCATCAACAACTTTATTTTAACATTTTCACAAAATCGTGTACACATAATTTTCGTTATTCGTCGTTAAAGTTTGATCAATGTTAAGATATCATGTGTCATTAAATGTTTTCCTGGCCCTCCTAACGGAAATGTTTCTTCTCCTCAGATTTGTCTAGTGTGACCGAAGACTTAACGAACCACTGAAAGAAACTAAAGTACAACTCCCTAGGATCGATATTTCGGTATCGGATTGGTCCGGCCTAACTAAATAAAAGGAAAAAAAAATACAACGTTATAACCGTTCGGAATCGATTCAAAAATTCTTTGACGTCAGAGGGCGCTACAGTTGTGTAAGGACAAACGCACGTGCTGTATTTTGCTCACCTTTCAGTGAATACCTTGTTTCTTCTGGCTACGTGTATCGCTGCAGACATTCTCAAAGGTCAACTGTTCTCTGCCCCCGTGTGAGTACACATTCGCTCACCCTCCGTTGATAGTTTGGTCTACAACAAGGTACTCACCATGCACGTGGAGATTTCGGTAGCGCTCAACTTCGTCATCTCCTACCTGTACAACAAGCTGCCCCGGCGGCGGGTCGACCTGTTCGGGGAGGAGCTGGAGATTGGCCTGAAGGAGAAGTTCCAGGGCCACTGGTACCCGGACCGGCCGTCCAAGGGCTCCGGGTACCGCTGTGTCAAGGGCAACGGGGACGAGGTGGACCCCGTCCTGGTGGCCGCCGCCCTCAAGGCCGGCCTTGACATTGTCGAGGTCAAGAGCTACCTGCCAGAGGATCTCACTCTGTGGATTGACCCCTCAGAGGTCAGCTACAAGATCGGCGAGAAGGGCATGGTCAAGGTTTTGTACTCGGATAAAAAAGACGATGACGGAAACGACAATGTGGACAAAGAGGTCCAGGCCGCTAGCCGGACCTTCAACCCAGAGGCTCAAACCTTCAACCCTGAGGCTCAAACCTTCACCCCAGAGTCCCAGGTCTTCACCCCTGACGTGCTGGCCTTCACGCCTGACGTCACAGCGTTCTGCTCCGACTCGACCCAGTCGTTCCAGCCCATTGACTCCCTCTCATCCTCGCTGTCCAACCTCAGCCTCTCCCCCTCCTCCCCGGTACCCCCGGGCTCCTGGAGCACCGCCACCTCACCATCATCCAACCTCTTCAACTCGGCGCTCAACACCGCGATGGTCCCCCCGGGGCTGCTCGGGCCCCGCCCCAACAGCTCCCACCGTCAGCAGTTCACGGCCGCCATGTTCGCCCAAACCAAGTTCGGCTCCACCAAGCTGAAGACCCAGGTCAAGCGACCCAACCGACTTTCGCCAACCGAGTTCGGCAACTACTTTCGACAACAGCAGAGGAGCTACGCCGGTCCCCAGCGCCCGAGGTCACTGTCCCCACGTGACCCGCGGGTCGAGTTCCTAATGGACCAGCAGCAGCGCATGATGATGCAGCAGCAGCAGATGTCGCCGTCGCATCCCTTCGGTCCTCAGTTCCAGCACCAGCTGTCTCCCACGGGGGTCTACCCGGAGTTTCTTCGTCAGCATTCGTCAGGTATTTCCTCGCCACACTCTTCCCCACACCTCTCCCCCCACATGTCCCCACACATGTCCCCACAAGGCAACGGTCCAGCTTTCCAAGACCTCATCCAGTCCAGCCCCAGTATCGCCAGCCACCCCTCCCCTCCCGTCAACCCCATCTCCCGCCCCAACACTCTCTCCCACACTGGACGTCTGTCTGGCTTCCCCAGCCTCAACAACTCAATGGCCAGCTCAGCGTCGCATCAAGGCTCACAGATGGCCATGTTCTCGCCTGATGGCCACAAATCTTTCGTCGATGGCCTCAACGTGGCCCCTGTCAACTACCCCAACAGCCTGCAACATCTCCTGATGGCCAACTAAAACCCCAACCCAAACTGCTTCTCTCTGATGGCCAACTAAAACCCCAACCCAAACTGCTTGTCTCTGACTGCGTTAGAATTAACAATTGCTTCAGTATAAGGACTTCGGAGACCAAACCACCAAAACAAACGTCATACCGAGGTGCTCAGATCTCCTGCCGTGACGTCATGCTCAAGTCTCGTGCAAGTCGTAACCAAAATATTACGTCACCCCATTAACCCTCCCAAGCCCAATTATTATTTCATTTATTTTTTTATTGTTAACCTGTAAGTACTTTTATATAAATGATATTTCCATATATACATATATTTATTTATTTTGGATTCAATTCCTTTTTTCCATCAAGATTCGCGAAACTTTCGTACCTACATCATCATGTATTCCTTAGAACTACGTCATCATGTTTTCCTTAGAACTACGTCATCATGTATTCCTTAGAACTACGTCATCAAACCGCTTGGTATTGGAAGCTCACTGGCTCTTCGTTTATCCTTTCTTTAGACCTAAGTCTGTAACCTTGACCTTTTCAGTTGTTTTCTTGTCAGCGCTGGTTGCGAGTCCAATTCTGGCGGATGTACGAGAGACGTGCCCAGCAACTCAACTCCCGGACCTTTTGTTGTGTCCGGCTTGCAATGGTTTCTGTGCCATTCATCTTAGGAACTGTTTCTCTGCCTTTGTTAGTAGGTGGCGTCTGTGTTGTAGTGTGTGACGTCAGTGTTGTGATGGGTGACGTCAGTGTTGTAGTGTGTGACGTCAGTGTTGTGCTGGGTGACGTCAGTGTTGTGATAGGTGACGTCAGTGTTGTGCTGTGTGACGTCAATATTGTGATTGATGACGTCAGTGTTGTGTTAGGCCTATAGTGACGTCTCTGTTGTGATGGTCTTATGGACAGCTGTCGACTGAAGCTGTTTAGTTGTTTGAAAACTTTTTCTTTATTTTTTAATTGCCCTTGTTGGCTACTGTCTCGCATCAACCTTCTCCCGTGTGTGGGTGAGAGTTATCCGCCCCTGACTGACTTTTCTCTTGTAGGTTCATTCCCTAGTCTAGCTATGTAACAAATGCCGCGCTAAATTGTCGACATCAATTTTAGAGTTTTGATATGACTTAAACATGTTAAATGCTAGCCAAAAAAAAAAGGTATTGGCTTCTATTTTGACATCTATATTGTTTGTATATCAAGCCACCTCATCTGGCATCAACCTGTAGAATATCCTGGCATATGAGAAAATGGTTGCAGAAGTCAAATTCTCAGTACCAGCGGGCATGTACATTTAACTGCTAATTTATGAAATACCAAATGTGTCATTTATTTATATTTCGCAAATCCTGTTCAATTTTTTAATACAACCATTTTTTATACAGCCCACATCTGCTAGATCTACCGAGCTCAGCATTGTGGTGTCACTGTCATACACCAACTGTTGGTGTCACTGTCATACACCAACTGTTGACGGTGTCTACTTTGTCATTCTACAACCATCAATGTTTATAAGCTGATGTTCATATTCCTTTTTAAATGGCGGTAACACATTATGTACTGAGAATATATATATATATATATATATATATATATATATATATATATATATATATATATATATATATATATATATATATCAGAGAATGACTTTATTCAATAGGATGTGTACGCAATGTGTATGGTTACTGAGTTCTATTTTGATTATAAATATTTATTCCTTTATGTTGAAGTCCAAGTGTATTTTAAATCCTAATGTCTTTCTATTTCATTCAATTCAATAACATTAAGCATTTTTTGTGATCGATCATATGTGATATCGATACCCGGAGGTATCGATACATATTTTTAACAAAATTTCCATATGTTTTGATAGGGTATCGATACCATTTTTTTCACATACCCTGTATTTTTTAGCTACCCCAGGTCCGAAACAGCTCAAGGGTAAAAGGTACGAAACTTGTCGGTTTTTCCTTGAACGTTGTCCGCTGCAATAGACGCGTATTTTGTTACACGTTTTTCAATCATATCTTCGTAGTGGTGTTTTAGCTTTGCCAGTGAAAGATGCCTTGTACGGTCTTAATTTTTTTTAGTTGTATTTGGATCTGGGGACCTCATCTGTTTCATGTATTATTATAATTACTACAATTATCATTATTATACTTATTATAATTTAATCGTCTGATTGAAATTTCACCATATTTTCTTATTTTCTTACACTTTTTTATATTATAGAAAATGCTAATTCTGTGTTGTGGTTTATATAAATATATAAATATTATATTCTATATTTTTTAACAAGTCTTGGCTATGGTCTAAAAGTAATAAAGTGAGTATGTTCTACCTCGGCTTTATTGTTTTTATTTATGCTATGTCGTTGCTTCTTTTGGTTCTTGTCTTTCTGTTTCGGTGCTATGAACTTGGTGTTTTTTTCAGAAAAAATAATTTATTCAAATAATTTTTACGAACCTGGAAAGTCCAAGGTGCAGAAGAGTTCGTTTTTGACGTTTTCAAATCAAACGCAAAAACAAATTTGTGAAGAGATTTATAAAAATTGTCTCTAAACCATTGGAACTTGGCAAAAATAATTCTATAAACCATCGGAACTTGGCAAATTTCTCTCTAATGTGGCCTTCAATAGTCCTAAATGCCTTAGCAAAACGCTAACCAAACATCAAATAACACAAAACTATTTAAAATGACAAAAAACAGCCGTCCTAATACCAACAGAACTAATACTTACCTCGCAGTGACCTATGGCCATCCACCCTTTAAAAAACAACAAACAATTCTATACACGATAGCCGCACTATTCTTTCTATTCCTGCTGTCTTCGTCATCAGTTTCTGCGTCTTAATATTTGTTTCAAATAACAAATGTCACTCACGATTATTTGGATGCCAGGCCATCAATCGATATTTTAGATCAAGTAAATAATTGGAAATGTCTGTTGTACCTTGGCTGTGCAACAAGCAAGCATCCCACGCGTAAAGCCGATGGCTCACCTAACACAAAGTTGGTCTGTTGTCTTGTTTTAATTGGCTTCTTGTGTGAGGTAACTACACTATTTTATCAGCTGAGTACTGATTTCTGCTGAGTACCAACAAAAGTATTTTATGAGCTGAGTACTGGTATCTGCTGAGTATCAATGAAAGTTTCATGAGCTGAGTACTGGTTTCTGCTGAGTGTCAGGTATTTTCGCTAAGTACCACTCACCATGAGCAAACAATGTCGATGTAAAACTGACTTATCAACGACTTTATATTGTACCGTTGTAAACTTGACAGTTTCAACCAAATGCTACCGTAACAAAAGTTAAAAAAATCTTAAAGTTTGTCATAAAGCTTAAAGTAGATTTAATGTGTGTGCAAAAAATTGCTATACTATTTAAACATAAACAGGTAAAATTTAGAAATACACAGGTAGTTTGTATACCTCGATTTGGATTTCAAATAATTATGGCTCATAACTGATGGCTCATATAAAAAAAAACACGACGTTTTCCTTAAGATTCTCTTCCCAAGCACCGAACAACAAAAAATCTGTACACTAATCTTAGAGTGTTGTTATTTTTAGATGGTCATGTGACTGTCAGCTACCTTTTTAACCAAACACGTGACTTCCGTAATTTTGGATTACCGGGTAGACAACTCCGAACCAGAAATGGCAGAAGACGCGGTCTACCACCCACTCTAGGCTGGGGGGGGGGGGGATTTCAGGCTACCACCCACTCTAGGCGGAGGGATTTCAGGTCTACCACCCACTCTAGGCGGAGGGATTTCAAAGAACTATTCCAAGCCCTGATTGGCCAGTTCTGACACGCTCCGCGCCATCGAAATTAGATTGTCTCCGCAACCCGAACAAAACTTCAAGGCTGTCGTCTCAAGCGATCGATAATCCGGGGGCTGCTTGCAGAAATAGTTCAAAGAAAACCTACGGTAATCTTAGCCTCCTCTGGGCCTGCTAAATCTGGGCAAGGAAGGGTATTGTTACACTTGGCACTAAATCTGGGCAAGGAAGGGTATTGTTACACTTGGCACTAAATCTGGGCAAGGAAGAGTATTGTTACACTTGTCACTAAATCTTGGCAAGGAAGAGTATTGTTACACTTGGCACTAAATCTGGGAAAGGAAGGGTATTGTTACACTTGGCACTAAATCTGGGAAAGGAAGGGTATTGTTACACTTGGCACTAAATCTGGGAAAGGAAGGGTATTGTTACACTTGGCACTAAATCTGGGAAAGGAAGGGTATTGTTACACTTGGCACTAAATCTGGGAAAGGAAGGGTATTGTTACACTTTACACTAAATCTGGGCAAGGAAGGGTATTGTTACGCTTCACACTAAATCTTGACATGGGAGGGAACTGTTTCTGTTTCTCACACTGTATCTGGAAATGTTTTTTTTTAGTCCAAATGTCAGGGTAAACTTTTAGATGTTGGAAAAAAAAGAACGGAGAACGCCGTTCATGTTCCATAATCGACAGTCAAGCGAAACATTGGAACACACATTTGATGACTAGAAATGTGTGGGTTGTGTTGATTTATTCACTAGCTTCCTTAGCAACTGATAGATTTTTAGATTTACGGTTCCTTGGTGTAACGCTGGTCCTAAATGACAGAGTTCTTGTTGGACGTCATTTGTGACAGTCAGTCATGTTGGACGGCTATTGTGACAGTCTGTCATGTCGGACTGATACGCTATCACTTACCACCGTGGATACAACAGACGGTTCTGTTGTACGGCACATACATGTATTTGCCACACATTGTTGTGTCTGACATACATGTTGCATGTATGACAGTCTGTCATGACAAGTGACACACAACATGACACAGAAAGCAGATTCAATCTCCCAGCTCTGGAAAAGAAAGTGGTCCTATTTATACACGATGACGCCACGAATCACCCGGGTAAAAATATCCCCAGCCATTCAATTACCCCTGGGTGGGGATGGCTACAGAACTTGATCACACTCCAGCATAGTTTCCCCGCTTCAACACAGCAGCTTTCTAATGGAATTATCATACACTTGTTACGCAAGGTCATACCGCCCACATCGTCAAGGCCAACTCGTTCGGTGGAGATCTTCTGTGGAAGAAGGAAGAAAAAGTGTTGAAACATCGATAGGGGGATAACTCTCATCAGACTTCCGGTTCTGTTTGGTTTTTTCTTCAAATAGACGCGAATAATGAAATTCTAAAGCCTTGACAGACGCCCACTTTTCGATTGCAATTTTTTTCTTTCTAAATCTTTACATTTCATTCAGAGTATTTCGAAATACCCCGAGTATCGATTACAATCGTAGGGTGGGGTGTGTATCGATTACAACACAACCACTTGATGGTCTGTTGGTCCAGCTGGGTGATCGTCTGCTCATCTTTTGTTCGACACACGAAATGTCTTCATGTCTTCTCTCTTCACACACGTGCTAGATACACAAGCCAGCAATCTACACACGTGGGGACACACGTGGACACACCCCCACTAGCCCTGACACGCATTACGCAAGACCCCCCCCCCCACCCCCACAGACACACACTGACACATACACACACGCCTTTATACTCACAACTAAATCTTACACATCAAATCGCCAATGCAGAAATAAATTTTCCCTAATGTTCACCACAAGCGACGATCGATATACTTCATGTCAGGTGTGTAAATCATTCACGTGATAACTCACACCTAGCCACACCCCCTCCCTGTAACACAGATCACATCTAGCCGTCCCCACCATCCAACCCCAGTAACATAAATCACACCTAGCCCCCCCCCCCTCCTTGTGACATAAAGCACACCTAGCCGCACCCACTCTCCCTGTATCCCTGTAGAGGCGATAACAAAACGTACTCACGCTAATGAAACACCTCCCCTCCCATAACAAAACATACTCACGCTAATGAAACACCTCCCCCTCCCCCCGTAACAAAACGTACTCACGCTAATAAAACACCTGCAACCCCCCCCCCCCCGAAACAAAACGTACTCACGCTAATGAAACACCCCCCCCCCCCCCCGAAACAAAACGTACTCACGCTAATAAAACACCTGCCAGCCCCCCCCCCCCCCCCGAAACAAAACGTACTCACGCTAATGAAACACCTCCCCCCCCCCCCGAAACAAAACGTACTCACGCTAATAAAACACCTGCCACCCCACCCCCCCCCCCCCGAAGAAAACGTACTCACGCTAATGAAACACCTGCCCCCCCCCCCCACCACCCCTTGCCACCCCCCCCCCCCCCCCCCCGCCTTCAAGCTGTGCTCACCCTAATAACCCGGGAATTTGATCGAGAACTTCGGACACGCTAATTACCAAAACACGAGGAAACTGGGACTGGCTTTTAAAAACACTTGAAAACTAAAAGTGTACGGATTCCTCAAGAGCCGCGCTATATTTTGGGTAGGGATGTAGGGGGTGGGGGGTGTCAGTTTTCCAATAACAGCAGCGGACGTGAGTTATTGATTTCTGTGGGGGTGGTCGTTTGAAGGAGATCGCCAATGGGGAAATAATGCTTTTTGTGAAGGTCATCGGGTATAGAGGGGGGGGGGGTGTTTGTTGTTGAATTTACGCTAAGGAAAAATCAAGAGCGATGGTTGTAATAAAATAATTTAATGAATGGCTGGCATTGGAATGTCAGCTCTCCAGAGGACAGCAGTTTCTTGGGGAGATAATGACAGTCATTGTGTTCGGCTGAGCAGCTCCTCCTATGTAGGGTAAAGTAGGTCGCCACACACACGCACGTCTAGAAACACACGCACGCACACGCAAGCTAATCAACACACATCCGTATAAGAAAAAAGAAACATGTTACATGAATAATGAGAGAAAAATAATACAGGTGTATGTTTTTGGAAATATGCACTTTTCAGTGACATGATTACACAGCCGGCAGCTTAGCCGCATAAATAAATAACTTTCACAATATCAAGCTTTTAACTGCACTTAATTTTTTTTTTTTAATTAATAAATAAACACACGTGTTTTATAAGCTTTCTTAACCCTACTAATCCTCAGTCCTGTAGTGGTTAAATCCATTTAATTTTTAACCTAATTTTACCCAGACTTTTTTTTTAAAACTTCAGCACTGGCTCTTATCTTAAATACAATAATTTGTTTCTAATAATATTTTTTTTTAGTTTTTTTTAAAACTACTTAATTGCTAAGGGCAGATAACCTACTTATCTAGATCAAAGGGAAGGGTGAAGACGGAAGGTGGACGAAGGTATTAATTGTTTGTTATTTTATCTGGGAGTATTAAATACGTGAAAATATAACAGAAATGGTGGGTATTGAACTAAGGCATGTCGTTATATTTTATAATTTAATAAAATCTATCACTGCACTATTGCACCCAAACTAAAAATAACAAACAGTGGTGTATTTCATCAACAACAATGATATATTGACAATATTTAACAACCTTACAGTAAGATTACATCCTTACAGTAAGATTAAAAACTAACTCAACATTCTCATGTGGTTTCATCTACATTTTTAGGAATTGCTTACTGAGGCCAAGGATAGAGGAAATATGCAAGGGGATTATATCCTCCCAACCCTGAGAGGATATAAGCACAGTGTTTAATTTCCTCGACAAGGTGTGAGAAGATTTAAACTCCTTGAGTATTTCCTCTAGCGTTGGTCGAAATAAGCACTTTATTATCTATTAAAGCTAAAACTTTGTCTTTGAGTACTTTGTTGATTTAATTAAATCAAGTTACTTGATTAAAATGTGATTGCATCCTTGGAACTTGATCTTTTGAATGTCATCTATAAAATTTTATCTTTTGAATGTCATCTATAAAAATTTGATCTTTTGAATGTCATCTATAAAATTTGATCTTTTAAATGTCACAGAAGCTGCGTCGTTAGCGTGGGCGATCTTTGACCAATCTGACGTCACAGTCAGGTGCTACAAGGTGCTCAGGTAAGCGATCGGGATTTTCCAAACAAGATTAAAATGAGAGGTCGATATTAAAAGTATTGAAATGAGAGGTCGATATTAAAAGTATTGAACACTGGTGGGCACTTGGACTTTTTGTTGTTGTCTGTCAAATTAACTTAGTGAGTCCACTACAAACAAATCATTGGGACATGTTGATGTGATTTAGTAGATTCAGTTTACGAACAAATCATTGGGACATGCTGATGTTGACTATAACTTTTCTTCGTTCTTAATTTTAGTGTTGGAAGGGATCCCCTCCAACACAATTAAGTATACGTGTCAGCTGGTTATGCGACATTGAGGCCATTGACTCCGATTTCATCCATTTATGACGCCCACTCGGGGGGGGGGGGGTCCGAAAATTATTGTATTTTGCGGACGCGTATGGACTTTAATAAGGGAAATAAGTGGATTTTTGTAGACGGGGGGGGGGGGGGGTCCAAAATTTTTTTTTATTGTGGACGTCATAAATGGATGACCCTTTTTCTTTTTGTATTTGCTTCCATAGCCTTTGTCCAACCAAGAACAAACTACAAGGCAGCAGTTGTTTAGTTTTGGAGTTGTCTCTCCTAGAAGAGTCGCTGTCCCCAGCTAACGAGCCTCATCTGCCCGAGGGTTCGAACTCGAGACTTTTTGTTTGGCAACCATGAGCTTTTACCGACACGACTACACCGACTATAACGTTCTAGAAGATACTTCACAACGGTTATACATCAAGACGGTCGTGTATTGAGATTGTTAAAAGATATCACACAACAGTTATACATCAACGGTCGTGTATTGAGATTGTTAAAAGATATCACACAACGGTTATACATCAACGGTCGTGTATTGAGATTGTTAAAAGATATCACACAACGGTTATACATCAACGGTCGTGTATTGAGATAGTTAAAAGATATCACACAACAGTTATACATCAAGATGGTCGTGTATTGAGATAGTTAAAAGATATCACACAACAGTTATACATCAAGACGGTCGTGTATTGAGATTGTTAAAAGATATCACACAACGGTTATACATCAACGGTCGTGTATTGAGATAGTTAAAAGATATCACACAACGGTTATACCTCAACAGTCGTATATCGAGACAGCTGCGTTAAGTTACACAATGATCGTACATCTAGTCGCTTACAAGATATTACACAACAGAAGTCCTAAATAGTTGAAGGATAGCTGACGTCATGATCCTAATTACACGACTAAGACGGTCTAATTACAAATGTAAAAGTGCAGGAGTCCACAGGCCGTCTGCTGACGCCCTCAAGAGAATAAAATATTTATGTAACTGGTAATTACCGCACCCCCCTCCCCCTACATAAATCAGCCTGTCTTAAGCTAAATAAGCTCCAGCAGAAAAGATAATGTTCTAGAATGTTCGTGGCGTCACTGACAGATAATACTGGTCACGACAATCTCTAGATCGTGGTCTCATTGATAGTACAACCATATATTATCTACCATTATTTGGTCGTATAGATATACATAGACATATAGTACAACCATATATTATCTACCATTATGTGATCGTCTAGATATATATAGACATATAGAACAACCATATATTATCTACCATTATGTGATCGTCAAGATGGTGGTCTATATATATATATATATATATATATATATATATATATATATATATATATATATATATATACATATTGTACAACCATATTTTATCTACCATTATGTGGTCGTCTAGATATATATAGACATATAGAACAACTATATATTATCTACCATTATGTGGTCGTCTAGATGGTGGTCTCATTGATATGACAACCATATATTATCTACCATTATGTGGTCGTCTAGATATATATAGACATGTAGCACAACCATATATTATCTACCATTATGTGGTCGTCTAGATGGTGGTCTATATATATAGACATATAGAACAACCATATATTATCTACCATTATGTGGTCGTCTAGATATATATAGACATATAGCACAACCATATATTATCTACCATTATGTGGTCGTCTAGATATATATAGACATATAGCACAACCATATATTATCTACCATTATGTGGTCGTCAAGATGGTGGTCTATATATATATATAGACATATAGAACAACCATATATTATCTACCACTATGTGGTCGTCTAGATATATATAGACATATGGAACAACCATATATTATCTACCATTATGTGGTCGTCTAGATATATATAGACATATGGAACAACCATATATTATCTACCATTATGTGGTCGTCTAGATATATATAGACATATGGAACAACCATATATTATCTACCATTATGTGGTCGTCTAGATATATATAGACATATGGAACAACCATATATTAAATACCATTATGTGGTGTGTAGGGGAGTCAGTCGTGAGTTTTTTCAAGGTCAGATAACTCTACACGACTGTGCTCTGTAAAACATCGGTCAATTATTCAAAGTCAATAACATGTACTACCCCAGCGGTTCTATTAATGTAGACAGGGACACATGTAGTTGTATACAAGTGGTTCTCATACTGTAGGGGCAGGGACACATGTAGTTGTATACAAGTGGTTCTCATACTGTAGGGGCAGGGACACATGTAGTTGTATACAAGTGGTTCTCATACTGTAGGGGCAGGGACACATGTAGTTGTATACAAGTGGTTCTCATACTGTAGGGGCATGGACATATGTAGTTGTATACAAGTGGTTCTCATACTGTAGGGACAGGGACACATGTAGTTGTATACAAGTGGTTCAAGCGAGGACAGTTTGAGGACATTACGAGGACCAAGTGAGGACATTACGAGGACCAAGTGAGGACATTACGAGGACCACGTTAGAACAACCACAACAACTAACGCACAGATACGGCATGTGTTTATGATTGACACGACCTGACCTGATTTTAAGTTAAACTACCAGGTCAGACCGATATAATTAGAGGGCTGGTGATTAAAATTAAGTCACTGATTACACGTTAGGAACACAAGCATATGTTCTACAGAACAATGACGCATTACAAGAGTATGTTTTGTCTCCAAACTCGTTACATCTGTATTTTTGTGCATATATATGTAACTGGGGTAGGCCTAACTACCAGTTACAAATGATAACGAACGAGAACCCGAGACACAGTGTTGGTCTGATGCAACCGATAACAGGTGGCTTATTGGGTCGGGCTGATAACAACCTCAAAGCCGGCGCGTGCTATTTTGGGAAACGGTATTCAGACGGCCTGTCAACTTTGATGGATAGGACGCAGATGTTATTTTACGGTCTGTACGTTTGAACTACGCAACTGGTGGTCGGAGATCGAGTACAAGTATCGATTACGGAGGAATACAAGTACGGGGACGAGTACGGATACAAGGCATAAATAGGAGGGCACGGCAGGACTCGTTCTCTCTCTTCCCGTTTCAGCGAGCTCTCTTCCATCTTCATCGCTCGCTTAGATCAGTCAGTCTGTGTGACTATGTCAAGTCGGTTATAGAACGGGTTAGCCGTATTGTGTTAAGGAGGATTATAGACATGTGGATTCAGTTATATAAAGCCTAGTGAAGGACTGTTAGGGGTCAGTTGATTCAGACTATTATTGAGAAGCATTCCTGTTGATTTATTGTGTTATTATGAAGCATTTCTTGATTCATGTAATAAAGGATCAATAGCGAACCTGCATCTTGAGTATCTATACTGTGGTCAATGTTGTCTAGAATGAGTGGTTAAACTCGTTAACACGTGGCACTACAGGCAATTAGGTCTCATTACATGTGGCGTTGCGAGCATGGTAACTGTTGGCTCGTTACAATTGGCGTTGTCGGCAGGATAAATGTTCGCTCGTCACAATTGGCGCTGCGAGCAGGGTCACATTTGGCGCTGCGAGTAGCCTAGGTCACATTTGGCGTCGTCGGACAGGATGAATTCAACTAGACTTGCCGTTTAAGGCACCTATAGTCAACCTTGTGCATAACTGTGTTTAGTGTGTGTGTGAATTCGGACATTCAGGAACTGTGAAAATTGAGGAACGAGGAAAAATTTTTCATACACACACGGTAAGAAAGAACTCTTTTTTTTTAGTACTTAAGGAAGAAAATGTCTACTCTGGACGAGAAGCAGACCCACATAGTGGTCCTACCCAGAGAGTCCCATATTAACAAATTTTACGGGGACGGAGATCCAACTTTAACCAACAGGTTCAGTGAAGAGGTCAAAGCGGCCTGGGCCTCGAGACATATGTCACCTGAGGAAAGATTAAGACTGCTGATGGGCAGTATAGGTGAAACGGTTAGGGCAGAGGTTAAGTGCCACGATAGGACCGTCCAATCAGATCCAGATAAGGTGCTAGATCTGATTATGGAGACCTTTGGGGAGAGACGGTCGGGAGTGCAACTGCTATCGGGATTCGTGGGCTTAAAGCAGAGAATGGCGGAGAGTGTGATGGAGTACTCACACAGGATGAACAGGGCCTTTGATTTGGTAAAGGGCAAATCACCGGACATTGATGTACGCCTACTGAGGGACCATTTCATCGAGGGGCTAGCAACCCCGATCTTAAGGAGAGAGTTGAAAGAGGAGGTCCACAAAGACCCGCAGTTGACCTTCCTTCAGGTCAGGAACTCAGCGATCCGCAGGTCCGAGGATGAGGACCAATCGAACTGTTCGGTGGACAAAGTCTCTGTGCCTGAACAGAGACAATCCCCACCCACAGGGGCCGACACGATGGAGACCATGATGGCTCAACTGTTGGCCCACCTAGAGAAGGTTGACCAACGTTTGGAGAGGTTGGAAAGCAGGTCAACAGCTGAGAATCAGGAAAAGAACGGGACAAAACAGGGACGGGTTGGACGGCCGCGTCCTGCCAAGCCATCACTCCAATGGACGGCAGACGGTCGACCAATTTGTTTGTCTTGTTCACAACCCGGACATATGGCACGGTACTGTCCGGTGAAACGATCGCCCTCTGTACGGCAGGTCAAGGCTACAGAGCGGCGAGGTAATGACTTAGTAAACAAAATGACAAAGAAACACAGTAAGGAGAAAAAGAAAGGCAAAACACAACTAATGGAAAAAATGAACTGTGAAATGAACTTGAATGTTGAAAAGTTTCAAGTGAACAATTTGTTGGTAGAGAAAAATGATGATAAGAAGAAAATTGGTAGACTTAATAAAGGAATTCAAAGTCTAACCAGGAAACTGGATAGGAAAAGTTCATGCAAATTAAAGGCACAGGAGAAATGTTCATCTTTAGAGTGTCTGTTATCGGAAGAAGTAAATAAAAATAGTGGACAACAGAACAGTGTTGGCAAACTAGAAAAATTATCAGATATTGAAAAAGAACTTCAAATTACAGCAAGGTTGGGATCCATCGAACAGCGATGGGCAGCAGAATTGGCACTCTTTGACCTGGAGAGAAAATATCGCCCAGGGCAGTCCAATGGTAATGCTGACGCGTTATCAAGGAATCCTTACGAGAAACCGGGTAATGAGGAAGAAACGCTGACAGGAATATGTGAGGTCAGAGCGTCAACAGATATCCCTCATGGGGTACAAGTGATGCAGAACGGGCAGACCGGGGTGGAGCACATATCCACGGAACCCGAACATATGGACAGTAGTGATTTTAATTGCCTTAATCACCAAAAGATAAGAGATGCCCAGAGAACGGATAGTGGCTTACAACCGCTATTGAAACACGTCCAGGAACAAAAATTCCCAGGAAGGAGGGAAAGAGAACAATTTGGTCGAGAAACAAAGAAAATACTGAGTCAGTGGAACCGTCTCAGTATAAAGGATGGTGTTCTCATGCGGAGAATTCATGACCAAATTGATGGCACAATACACCAGGTGGTGGTGCCGGGACAATTACGAGGAGAAGTGCTAAGGTTGGCACATGACAGGGCAGGACACCAGGGTCAGGACAGAACCCACAAAATATTACGACGGAGGTGTTACTGGCCCAATATGGAAATGGAGGTCAAACGCCATTGTGAGGCTTGTGTGAGGTGTCAGCATGCGAAAATGCCAGTTGTCAAAATGAGACAGCCATCAGGACACCTACTAGCGACAAAACCACTAGAGATTGTGGCTATGGACTTTACGTCGTTGGAGCAATCATCGGATGGGACGGAACATGTGTTGGTAATGACTGATGTATTCACCAAATGGACGGTGGCGGTGCCCACGCGAGATCAGACCGCCAAAACAGTGGCAAAGGTCTTATTACAACATTGGTTCATCAAATATGGCATACCAAGACAATTACACTCTGACCAAGGAAGGGCTTTCGAGTCAGAAGTAATTAACCAACTGTGCAGCCACTACGGGATCAACAAATCTAGAACAACCACATTTAATCCGAAAGGAAACGGACAGTGTGAACGGTTCAACCGCAGCATGCATGATTTGCTGCGTACGCTAGAACCTGAACAGAAAAAACGTTGGCCTGATTTTCTCCCAGAGTTGGTATATCTATACAACTGCACACCACATGCCACAACCGGCTTTTCGCCATACATGTTGCTGTTCGGACGGGAGGCTCGACTCCCTCTTGATTTGTTCCTAGGAAAAAGGGAGAGTATGACTGGCTCATACACCGCACTGGAATATGTGAATGAACATATGAGAAGAATTAGAGAAATGTACAGGGTAGTACAGGAAAGACTAGAACATGAATCTCGGCGAAGGGAACCGCCGATACAGACGAAGGACCCGCCACTCAAACTGAATGACAGGGTATTACTGCGTAGCCACCCGTTAGGCAGAAACAAAATCCACGATCTCTGGGGACAGGAGATATGGCAAGTCGTGGAGATGCCTAAAGTAGCAGGTGGCCCCTTTAAGATAAGACCCATCGATCACGCCAAACCGGATCGGTGGGCGAATATTGCTCAATTAAAGAAATATTGGAATAGGCAAGAAAAGCAGTTACACACACAGAAACCCAAGACAATTAGGGAACCGGAAGTTATAACGGAAATTCACATACCCATTCCGGAACCATATCACCATCAACAGAACAACAGCGATACGCAAGGGGAGGATACCGGCAACAATGAGGATCCCGGTCCCTCCAGAAGCAGAGAGACAGTAGACCATCAGATAAGTGGTCCGCGGAGAAGTTTAAGGAACAGAAGGAATACGAAATTTTTTGTCAGCAACCATCAATTCTTTCATGGTCGCGCTGGTATGAAAACAGACTGTTCAAAGAGCTATAGAAGTGAACTGGTGAAGGCACCAAATGGAAAGGGTGGATGTGAATTCTAGAACTGTTTTGTGTCTCAGAAAGATGATGTAGACACAGTTGATATGTGAAATGGGTAGAACTGTCAATCGTATACGAATGGAACGTCGTGGACAGTGAGTAGAACAATAGATTTTTTTTTTTACGACTGTGCGATTGACTTTGGAGGAGTGCACCTGCCAGGCGTTGTTTGTGGTTGAAAACACACAAAAAAAGCAGGGGTGGATGTAACTGGGGTAGGCCTAACTACCAGTTACAAATGATAACGAACGAGAACCCGAGACACAGTGTTGGTCTGATGCAACCGATAACAGGTGGCTTATTGGGTCGGGCTGATAACAACCTCAAAGCCGGCGCGTGCTATTTTGGGAAACGGTATTCAGACGGCCTGTCAACTTTGATGGATAGGACGCAGATGTTATTTTACGGTCTGTACGTTTGAACTACGCAACTGGTGGTCGGAGATCGAGTACAAGTATCGATTACGGAGGAATACAAGTACGGGGACGAGTACGGATACAAGGCATAAATAGGAGGGCACGGCAGGACTCGTTCTCTCTCTTCCCGTTTCAGCGAGCTCTCTTCCATCTTCATCGCTCGCTTAGATCAGTCAGTCTGTGTGACTATGTCAAGTCGGTTATAGAACGGGTTAGCCGTATTGTGTTAAGGAGGATTATAGACATGTGGATTCAGTTATATAAAGCCTAGTGAAGGACTGTTAGGGGTCAGTTGATTCAGACTATTATTGAGAAGCATTCCTGTTGATTTATTGTGTTATTATGAAGCATTTCTTGATTCATGTAATAAAGGATCAATAGCGAACCTGCATCTTGAGTATCTATACTGTGGTCAATGTTGTCTAGAATGAGTGGTTAAACTCGTTAACACGTGGCACTACAGGCAATTAGGTCTCATTACATGTGGCGTTGCGAGCATGGTAACTGTTGGCTCGTTACAATTGGCGTTGTCGGCAGGATAAATGTTCGCTCGTCACAATTGGCGCTGCGAGCAGGGTCACATTTGGCGCTGCGAGTAGCCTAGGTCACATTTATATATATATATATATATATATATATATATATATATATATATATATATATATATATATATATATATATATATATATATATATATATATATATATATATGTATATATATATTTCTATGCGCATGAATTTGTATAATTAATTGTACGAGCCGGCCCGCGGCATAACATACGCCGCTATTTAGTTGTTTCTAATTTTCAATAATTCATAACTTGTGAATTCGACAGTACCAACGCTGACACTGAAAATATTTCTTTAAAACACTATAAGTAGCTCGTTAAGGACCATAACCCCCTCCCCCCTTCCCCCTACGTTTAAAATCGTTGGCTCTGCTTGTAAACATTTAGAGTGAACACAGCTCACTAAAACCATGTAGGGGTGGGGAGGTAGGGAGAGCGTTTGCAGCTTGTTTTCTAACGGCTCGAAGAAGAGAATTATATATATAGATATGCATGATTGTGTATGTGCGTGGACGTGTACGTGTATATGTATGTATGTATACATATTTTTTTAAATTTATAATTATATGTTAATGATTCCACTAAGAGTTAAATTATTCTAATTAAATCTAAATTAATAACACATACAATATAAGAGAGTGTACTTTATTAGCCTGTTCCACCTTGACCTTACAATACCAGCAAATTGTTTTATAAAGCAGATCCAATGTTCCAGTGTTAAGAGCATGACTACTAGTGCTCTAGTTTCTACCAGCTGTTACTAGTCTTTATTCCTTGTCTGTCTGTAACGGGTCACATGACTCCCGTCTTTCAACAATTCAACAAAAAATTAATTATTTTAATATTTAATTATTTTTATGTTTGATGTAAAAAAAAACGCGTTTTAATATTTAAATTAATGATTACAATTTTTACGCCGTCTAAAAATGTTTTTTATTTAAACGGAAATAACCTTGAATTAATACTAAATTAGCGGAGCTTCCCAAACATCTATTTTTAGATTTGTCTTTAATATTTTTGTTCAAAACCAGGGGTCTCCAAACTACGGCCCGCGGGCCGGATGCGGCCCGCGAGGTCCTCTCATCCGGCCCGCGGAGCTCTTTTTGTCCACGGAAAAAAACGTTTGTTGATGATGGCTGATGAGCTTTGCCCAAAAAAATCAGACATGCCTGGAAGAAACTGGCCCCCGAACTGAAATTTGATAGGTAATGCGGCCCTCGGACTGAAAAGTTTGGAGACCCCTGTTCAAAACGAATGAATGCCGTCTAAGGTGGGTTTATAATATTTATATTATATGAATTTTGTCTGAGGTATGAACCGGAAGTGAACATATGACCATCAGAGTTTGCTCGTTTGGCCAGGTATGTTGTCGTTTGTCAAAGTAGTAATGAATCAAGTGTGGCACATTGTGATTTTAGCTTCCGGTGTAAAGTAGCGTAGACACACGGCAGTGCTGATGTAACCGTGTGACGTAACGGCGTGACGTAACGGTGTTATTTACATTTTAGAACAGTGAATAACCGCACATAGTGGATAAGTGATTATATGTTGGACAGGGTTTCTTTCAGAATATTTTTTCGTTGTGGCAGAGGGGGCACTTCAAACTTCCTGGAGGGGGGGGGGGGTTACTTTACTTCTTCCTGTAGTGGCGGACACTAATGAGATGGGCGGGGTTGCTTTACTTCTTCCTGTTATGGACGGACTGCCTTATAACGACGTTATGGACGGACTGCCTTATAACGACGTTATGGACCAACTGCCTTATGGCGACGTTATGGACGGACTGCCTTATAACGACGTTATGGACGGACTGCCTTATGACGACGTTATGGACGGACTGTTATAACAAAGTTATGGACGGACTGCCTTATAACGACGTTATAGACGGACTGCCTTGTGACGACGTTATGGACGGACTGCCTTATGACGACGTTATGGACGGACTGCCTTATGACGACGTTATGGACGGACTGCCTTATGACGACGTTATGGACGGACTGCCTTATGACGACGTTATGGACGGACTGCCTTATGACGACGTTATGGACGGACTGCCTTATGACGACGTTATGGACGGACTGCCTTATGACGACGTTATGGACGGACTGCCTTATGACGACGTTATTGACCGGCTTCCTCATAACGACGTTATGGACGGACTGCCTTACAACGACGTTATGGCCAGACTTAAGTAGCCTCGCAGACCGGAAGTAGCGGCCAGTCGATAAAGCCAGGCTGGAACAACGGCTCTGTTGGCTCTTGTCTGTCTACATCTGCAAGTCACGTGACAGCCGTTCAGTCAATGGCCACCCCCCCCCCCCCCCCCCCAATGGGCCCCACTCCATCGCCAGGCCGTTATATTCAATATGCATACATTAGCTGCTATTTATAGAACTGACTAAAATACAAGGTTTTCTTGGTTTTGGAGGAAGGAGTAGATAACATACACCCCACCCCCCCCCCTATTGGTGTGTAACACTTGTAGATATATAGTTATTGATGTGTCGGTATACGCATTAGACAGGGCATATGGTGCCTTATTGAACATGGCTTATGGAGCAATGCTAGGCAGTGCATATAGTGTAATTCTGATATTGTGAAATATCCACACCAACACACACACCAACACACACACACGGTTTTACACACACACACACCCACAGCAACACACCCACTCACACGCCCACAGCAACATTCACACCAACACCATAACAACATCCACACTCATTTCAACATCCACACCAACACAACATACACCCACTCACACACCCACAGCAAAAAGCCTTACCAACACTTCCTACCAGCAAAGATATAAACATTACCCTCGACAGAACCTCACAAACCAAGCATAAACTTTCCCCTCAACAGAACCTCACCAACCAAACATTTCCCAACACGAGCATTTAACCACGCGCTTTAACGTAATGACGCGGACATCTTGACTTCCTTATGACGTCAAACCATTTTCTCCACAGTACGCATGCGCGAATTCCCAATCCCACTTGCAGTCATCAGGCCAGGAAGCCGGCAATCCCCATCAATAAATGATTTAAAGGCCCTTCGCGACCCTTTCAAGTGTTTCTGTTTGATTAAACTTCTTGTAGGGTCCAGGCTTTGATGCGGACCCGTTCATTCGTCTGTTCGAAAGGAAAACATATCTCCATATGTAGTCCTCGCCTTATTTATTTATATTTTCATATGCAGACTTATTTTCTTTTTTTAGAAGAAAATGTAAATTAGAAGAATTAGAAAATCAATTGGAGTCTTCTCAGATTTAATGTCTAGAATGTCAATATTTCTATTTTTAGATCTGTCAGCTTCCGCTTTTAAAACCATTTATCGACCCCTCCCTCCCCGCCCTCCCCCTTGCAGTGAGCGATATCGACTAACCCACGCAGCCTTTCACCCCCGCTCTATATCGGGACTTGTGTTTATCCCCCACGTCCCATGAATTGAATGCTCTCCGTGACGTACGCGCGGCAGATTCGAAGTTAATTCACGGGGTGCGCCCGTCAGCCATGACAGAGCCTCACGTGCTGGGTGGGGGCTAAGGGGTCGGGATTACAGATGCTATTTTGGGATAAGTGCGGGTGGGGGGTCAGGGGGGTCATTTCATGGAGATGTATCCATAATCATTCGAACAAAAACAACAAATAGTTTGTTCCGAGCAGTTTCGTTCACAAGGTGGCACGCGATGGAATGTTTCGTGATTGTTATGGTTGTGATTGTTATGGTTGTCGTGATTGTTATGGTTGTCGTGATTGTTATGGTTGTCGTGATTGTTATGGTTGTCGTGATTGTTATGGTTGTCGTGATTGTTATGGTTGTCGTGATTGTTATGGTTGTCGTGATTGTTATGGTTGTCGTGATTGTTATGGTTGTCGTGATTGTTATGGTTGTCGTGATTGTTATGGTTGTCGTGATTGTTATGGTTGTCGTGATTGTTATGGTTGTCGTGATTGTTATGGTTGGGGAGGGGGTATCAATTACTGACGTGAATTAATGATTGCCTCTGACAAACAGCCGGCTATGGGAAGGACAAGAGCCGGCTATGTGAAGGACAAGAGCCGGCTATGTGAAGAACAAGAGCCGGCTATGGGAAGGACAAGAGCCGGCTATGTGAAGAACAAGAGCCGGTTATGTGAAGAACAAGAGCTGGCTATGGGAAGGACAAGAGCCGGCTATGGGAAGGACAAGAGCCGGCTATGGCCCGATATGAGAAGAACAAGAGCCGGCTATGAGCGGTATGGGACGGACAACAAATTGGGAACCTGGGGACGGTCCTGAGATCTTCCCGCTTTTTGGCTAATCCAATCGCTGTTGCTGGCGATATTCATTTCCGCTTGAACTCTACGCATGCGTAAAAGATCGTTTTTTTCCTTCAGCAATTTCGTTGCTTTTCGTGTGACGTTGTAGTTTTTGGCTCATGGCCAATACATGGGTGTATCATGTGTTGTTAGGGGTGTTTGGTTCATTTTTAAGTAGATGTGTCTGTATGTGGGTCTGTGTGTATCTGTATGTGTCTGTGTGTAGGTCTGTATGTGGGTCTGTATGTATCTGTATGTGTCTGTGTGTAGGCCTGTTTGTGGGTCTGTGTGTATATGTATGTGTCTGTGTGTAGGTCTGTATGTAGGTCTGTATGCGGGTCTGTGGGTATATGTATGTGGGTCTGCATGTGTCTTTATGTGGATCTGTATGTGTCTTTATGTGGGTCTGTGTGTTTTTATGTGGATCTGTTTGTCTGTATGAGGGTCTGTATGTGTCTTTATACGCGTATCTGTACGTATGTCTTTAGGTTTGTCTGTATGTGTTTTTGCATGTGTTAGTATTTGTATTCGTATATGTGTCCGTGTGTTTGCTAGTATGTCAATGTAATCTTTTATTTGTGCTCGCGTATTCTTGTTTTTCCTTAAATTTAAAAGAATCGTAACCATAGCAACGTCATCTTGTTTTTCGCAGTTTTAGAAACATTTTTTTTTAAACATATCTTGTGTTGGTTCACGAATTTTATTCTTTCCCAATACAACACTAAATAATGTTTGGCCCACACGGAGAATGTGTCTAGGATAAAATACCGTGTGGCCCACACGGGAACTATGTCTAGGATACGCCTCTGTGTTTTAAATCTGTTGTTGTCGCGGCTACCAGCTTGGACGGGGGACGACGCGAGGGGTGGGGGGACTAATCGATAACGGTTATGAATGGAGACGAAGCTACGAGGGGAGTGATGACGTCAAAGCAGGACAAAAAGGAGACGATTCGATCTCCCAGGACCGACCCATCGTAAACAAACTGATTCGATGGCCTCACACGTGATACCCGTGGGGTGGGGGGGGGGGGGAGGGGGAGAGAGCGGGGGGTGGGAGTAATACACTTGATACATTCTTAACCAGGAGGTGGGGGAGGGGGACTCACTTAATGAGATTCTGTGAGATAAATAAGGAAAAAAAATATTAACAAAACAGCCATCTTGTTACCAAAAATAAATTGTCCACGCATGTACGAAAATAGCGGCCAGTTCTATTTCCGGAATATCCGAGTGATGGCGACCAAATTAAAGGCTAATAAAGGGGAATAACTCTAACAGGAAATAATTCCACACGATAACTTGGACGGTTGTTGAAGCGATAGCTAGGCCCAATGTTGTGAAATCGATGGGTTAAACAGAAGAGAAAATAAACAAGTGGAAAATTTTGAAAAACATTGGAGAAATAGTGAATAGATATTGTAGGAAGACTATCACAGGAAAAAAGTCACAGGAAAAAAGTCACAGGAAAAAAGTCACAGGAAAAAAGTCACAGGAAAAAAGTCACAGGAAAAAAGTCACAGGAAAAAAGTCACAAATGTGTGTTAGCATGGAATTTGTTAAAACTAGTGTGTTTTTAGAAAGTGCTAATCAACATACGATTTATTCAATGTAATGTGAACATTTTAGATATATGTGCGTAGATTGTACTAGTATGGTAACACACGTAAAAATATTTAGTCTGAAGTATTAAGGTTTCAATTCCGTTATAGAATAGAAATTAAGTAGAATGCTCCAACCTACTCAGTTTCCATCTTGATTTTGAAACAAAAACATTGAATCAGAGTGAAGTGGGAAGAAGACATAGGTAATATGATTTGTTATCCTAAACTTGTCACTACAATAGTTCAGCCACCGTTACTGCCCACATTTATTGCCCTCACTACACAACAAACAGAGTTTCTTCCAGGCATCTCTTCGAGGAGCCCCCCCCCCCCCCCCCCAAAAAAATTTTTTACCGCCCCCTCCCCCCAACGAAATGAAATTTATATAATTTATATAGAAAATATATACTTTTAACAGTGTCCGCCCCCCCCCCCCCCCCCGAAGAAAGTCTACCGCCCCCCCCCCCCCGAAAATTTCAAGTGCCCCCCCCCCCCGGAGAAAAAAGTCTGGAAGAAACACTGACAACAAAGCATAGGATCAAGAAAAAAGCCGACACGGTACGCAGGAAGTCATTGAAGCAAAACGTAAACAATATACAACGTTGAAGGACTGCGCCCACAGATCAAAGCCCTACGGCAAAAATAGTCCCAAAAAAACACAAGAATCTGTTTCTTTTCTTATTAATTTTTCTACTAGGTATTTGAATAAATATGTAACAAAATTCGAGGCTGCTGTGTAATTTATCTTTTGTACTTTTACTTATTGTGAAGATCAAAGTCGGATTATTATTAAAAACCACTGAGCTATTACAGTTTATAAATATGTAGCTAAAACCACCACCCATATTTATACACACTCAAAGTTTTACATTTCTTAACAAGTAAATCAAAATATTTCTTACTACACATTTGTGACTTTATTTCTGTGACTTTATTTCTGTGACTTTATTTCCCAAATAACATTGTTCCTTTGTGACTTTTTTTCCTTGCAAAAAGTGTGACATTTTTTCTGTTTTTTTTTCCGGTGACTTTTTCCCCGTTCACAAATAGATATCACCTATCTACGTCAGGTAACATCTAGCTGTACATAGTGACCAGCTCTTATAAACAAACACAACAATAAAGACAACTACACACAACGTTCTAATCACACCAAAACGTTCCGGTTGAAATAAACTATCTAGCGCGGGTTGACTAACGATTCAACCAATTCATCACATTGTAAGTTCTGGGGGCACCAGCCTAACGTAACGATTCAACCAATTCATCACATTGTAAGTTCTGGGGGCACCAGCCTAACGCAACGATTCAACCAATTCATCACATTGTAAGTTCTGGGGGCACCAGCCTAACGCAACGATTCAACCAATTCATCACATTGTAAGTTCTGGGGGCACCAGCCTAACGTAACGATTCAACCAATTCATCACATTGTAAGTTCTGGGGGCACCAGCCTAACGTAACGATTCAACCAATTCATCACATTGTAAGTTCTGGGGGCACCAGCCTAACGCAACGATTCAACCAATTCATCACATTGTAAGTTCTGGGGGCACCAGCCTAACGCAACGATTCAACCAATTCATCACATTGTAAGTTCTGGGGGCACCAGCCTAACGCAACGATTCAACCAATTCATCACATTGTAAGTTCTGGGGGCACCAGCCTAACGTAACGATTCAACCAATTCATCACATTGTAAGTTCTGGGGGCACCAGCCTAACGTAACGATTCAACCAATTCATCACATTGTAAGTTCTGGGGGCACCAGCCTAACGCAACGATTCAACCAATTCATCACATTGTAAGTTCTGGGGGCACCAGCCTAAAGTAACGATTCAACCAATTCATCACATTGTAAGTTCTGGGGGCACCAGCCTAACGTAACGATTCAACCAATTCATCACATTGTAAGTTCTGTAGGCTCCAGCCTAACGCAACGATTCAACCAATTCATCACATTGTAAGTTCTGGGGGCACCAGCCTAACGTAACGATTCAACCAATTCATCACATTGTAAGTTCTGTAGGCTCCAGCCTAACGCAACGATTCAACCAATTCATCACCAGCTAACGAGCCTCATCTGCCCGAGGGTTCGAACTCGAGACTTTTCGGTTTAGCAACCATGAGCTATACCGACTCGACCACGCAGACCCTTTTAATGTGACAATTTACTCTCTAGATTAAACTTTAATGTGACAATTTACTCTCTAGATTAAACTTTAATGTGACAATTTACTCTCTAGATTAAACTTTAATGTGACAATTTACTCTCTAGATTAAACTTTAATGTGACAATTTACTCTCTAGATTAAACTTTAATGTGACAATTTACTCTCTAGATTAAACTCTTTGTAATGTGACAATATACTCTCTAGATTAAACTTAATATGACAATATACTCTCTAGATTAAACTTTCCATCGTCTGCTGAGCTCAGCGCGAGCACACGTCAATGACATTTTTTATCAACTACAGGATGTGACGGTGTCACTGACTGACCTTGAAATCCGTGACCGTCACGATCGACCTTTGACCTGTATCCCGAGTCCATTAAAGAAACCGCCCACCATCGTGTCTAAAAATAGCCTAATTCACCAGAAAGTTTCCAAGCAAAAACAACTCAATGAAATGCCCGCCTTCCCAGCCGGCCTTGAGGCAGCGTCACTCTACACCACCTACCACTGATCGGATGTAGGTGGGTGGTTTTTTGTGCCGTGATAAGGGGAGATAAACGTGGTCGGCGGAGTAACTGGAGCCGGTTCGCCGCTTAATTCATGTCATTGTCTCCTGAGTTTCAACTCACAAATCGTCGATTGTGTGCGAGAGTAACCGTCCCTTGTCTATTTTTAGCACAGGCTCTAAGGGAAGTCACGCTAATGCCGAGTGACTTCAATGGCGGCCCAGTCATGTTTCTGACTTAAATCAAATCTGTTTTGACTGGCAGGTTGATCCGGGGAGTTTGATCGGAAATTGTGACCGGAAAGTGTGATCAGGGTTTTTCCCCCACAAAGTCGATAATAGAAAAATGTTGGTGGGGGGGGGGGGGGGGGAGCTATCGCAGACATTAAGGGATTTTTTAGTGTAGTTATATCATATATGTGGTTAGTGTTGTGTGGTTAAATGTAGTTATATGTAGTAGTGGGTGGTAGTGTGTGGTTAAATGTAGTTATATGTAGTAGTGGCTGGTGGAGTGTGGTTACATATGTGGTTGGATGCATTCATTGACAATACTAACTTTTACATTCTTTACTTTCTTTACTTTAAATCTAAACAAAAAGGCTTTAAATGTTGTATATATATATATATATATATATATATATATATATATATATATATATATATATATATATATATATATATATATATATATATATACATCAGAAAATGACTTTTTATAATGTGCATGTCTATGTCTGCGTGTGTGTGTGTGTGTGTGATTGTCCGGTCTGACTGCTTGATTGTGTCAGTACGTGTTTGAATGTTAGTGTGGGTGTGTGTAAGTGTGTGTGTCTCTATGTGTGTGTGTGTCAGTGTGTCTCTGTGTGTATCTCTATGTGTGTTAGTTTGTGTGTGTATTGTTGTGAGTGTGTCTGTCTGTGTGTGTGTCAGTGAGTACGTCAAGATAGCAATAGGATAAATGGAGTGACCAATGTCTTTAGCTCATGCAAGGCTATGACACGTGTATCACGCGAAAAAAGAGACAATCTCTTGAGCCCCCCCCCCCCCCCCACACACACACATCCCGGCAACAATCTACTAAAGAAAAAATTAAAATGCCACAGCACTGTGGCTGTACACCCCGCCTCGACAACCTGTGCAATAGGTCAAGGTTAATTAGGGGGGAAAGCTGATTAGTATATCAACACAGTGCTAAGGAAAATGTATTATTAATTAGTTTTTATAATGTAGTAGATCATTAAATCAAATCCGTCGTCTTTTTACCGGAACTGATCAATCAAACAGATCTCAAGGTCGTCATTAACACAGTGACCTTCACTGCTAGAAGTCTCAAGGACGGCCAAAAATGTCGAGACACGTTTTAAAGACACACTTAGACAGATAGACAGACATAAGCTTTTCAACTTTTTAACAAACAAAATAAAGGATAATACTTTCATGACATAGATTCTAGATTTAATAGAAAGTAAAAATTGTAGGATTTCGAAATAACGAAGATTAATAATAGCTGTTACAGCTTGACTTCAGTAAAAGAAAATTATATTTTTGAAATAAACCTCCTCTCTCTCCTCCCCTTCCCCTCTCTCTCCTCCCCTCCCCCTCTCTCTCCTCCCCTCTCTCTCCTCCCCTCCCCCTCTCTCTCCTCCCCTCCCCCCCTCTCTCTCTCTCATTTACCAGTGACAGATTGAAACCCGACGAGACATCTAGTCTTGACCTCTCGCGCTCATTAAATTTTCATCCATATTAGCAGCTTCCTCCCCCTCCCTCCCCCAGTGAGATTCAAGCGAAAAGGCCAACGGAAACATTTCAAACAATCATTACAGAAGGAAAGAAACTTTTGGGAAAAAAATTCATCAGGAAAAAAAAGGGTAGGAAAAAAACGAGATTTCGAAATCTCGTATTAAGAATAACAATCACATTGTGGTCCGCGTCGTGGGCGGCTGTTTGTCTGGAGCCGTCCACTTCCGGTCGAACGGCGCTGTTCTTTCTTTTATTCATCCTCCCACTGATATTCACGTTTGAATACTGATATTCTGACTGGATTAGCGCCCTTGATGAATACAGAGAGCGTAACAATTACTGTGTATTTCCTAATGCTGTTAGGGGTAGCAGTCACTCAACACACACACACACACACACACACACAGGACACATACATAAACACACACAGAACACACACGTGAAACACACACGACACAGTACTTAAACAACACATACAATAAACACATATTTTTCAGGCAGAACTTGCACAACACGTACACACAATACACATACAACACACACAGACCACACAGAAAAACATACAGCACACATTCAACAATCAAACATGCAACATTAATGCAGCACTCAAAATAACAAGTCCACATCTGTTCTTACTCAATTAGGACAACACCAACATTTAGACACACCAGTAAACCAACATATGCAACTACCATTTTGTCTTCAGCAGCTTGCCTCCGTCCGCTATACATAGGACACACCACTGTGTCCACTATACATAGGACACACCATTGTGTCTACTATATGTAGGACACACCACTGTGTCCGCTATATGTAGGACACACCACTGTGTCCACTATATGTAGGACACACCACTGTGTCCACTATACATAGGACACACCACTGTGTCCACTATACATAGGACACACCATTGTGTCCACTATACATAGGACACACCACTGTGTCCGCTATATGTCGGACACACCACTGTGTCCGCTATACATAACACAAACCAGTGTGTCCACTATATGTAGGACACACCACTGTGTCCACTATATGAAGAACACACCATTGTGTCCACTATATGTAGGACACACTATGCACGTGTTCCCACCAGATGTGTCGCGACACAGCTGTAAGACCGAATTGATTTTATTTATTTGCTCGGTGGTTTTTGTTTGATCAGCTGGGCGTGGACATGTGGATATGTTGTATCCCACATACTCCATACCCCACATACAACATACCCCACATACAACATACCCCACACACAACATACGCCACATACAACATACCCCACATACAACATGTGCACATGTGACATCCCACATACAACATACCCTATATACTTCATACCCCACATACAACATACCACACCTACAACATACGCCACATACAACCTACCCCACATACAACATGTTACATCCCACACACAACACACACCACATACAACTAGTATGTGGGGTATGTAGTAAGTGCGATACAACATGCCCCACATACTAGAACCCATACTAGACCCCAAATATAACACCCCAAAAACACCCCACACCCCCAAATACAGCAACCCCACATAGTGGGACCCCATATACACCCCCTAAATACAACAATCCCACATACAGCACCCCAACATACAACATCTCAAATGCAACCCCCCCCCCAACATATACAACAACTCCAACATACAACAATCCCCTATACAACATCTCCCAGTCTACTCGTGGGCCAGCTTGTACGTGTGTCGTTTCCTTAGGATACAAAAGTTTTATCAGCTCTAGTGTTATACGCTGTCACTTGATGTAACAATAACAGTTACATTCGCCGTAACATGACGTAACATTACGTAACAATAGCAGACGATAACCTGTCGATTATTTACATCTGATCTTCTGACGTCAAACTGTTTACATTGAATATGCATACATTAAATCTGTTTACATCAAATCTATCTGTTTTCACCATTTCTGTTTATAACAAACCTGCCATGTCAGCATAATTTTGCAATCAAAACAACACCAGCTGTCCTCAGCTACTTGAAATGTTGTTTTTTTTACTCACGTTTATTTCCTCGCATGCCGTGTGCTATTTTTGATGCCAACTTACGTAAACTATAAATAAACCAGCTTGTGTTTTACAAGTTATTAATTTTCAGCTGTTACTTAACTAATCTATTTTAGCAACAACAATGGGAGACAATTCGTTGTCTGGTCTGTTAAGGAGTTAAAGAAGTGAGAGTTGTTTTTCCTTGGCTGGAAGATTTTGGAATTCCTAACAAACAAGAGTAGATAAACATAGCAAGGGAGACAAGCACATATTGGCTTTCTTCTTGTGTAGAGTTTATGACCTCAATAAAGAACATCGCCATTTGTATGCCTAGCAAGTTGTGCATACTTGTCGGCTATTTTTAGAGCTGACTCGGTGTGACGTCACAAACTAAACTGATCGAAACTAAATTACTGTGTTCAGCGCACAGCAAACTCATAAAACTGACCGAAATTTGATAAAAATTGGACATTGATTCGAGGGGTCTATTTTCTGTTTAAACACAATAACAAGGATACATGCAATATGTCTCCAATGTATTGATAACCATTCACATATTACACATTATGCATGAATAAACACAAAGTCGATTTTTTTTATTTATTCAATGAAAAGTTCACAACATAAATAAGACGCTCGCGTGCATCTAAAAAAAAAACTTTTAAAAATAGGTCTAGTGACTTTAAAAAGTAAGATGTAAATTTAACAGCTACAAAAGCGGTAAAAGTGGCCTAATGAACTAAGTTAATTAATTATGATGCGAGCAAGTCTTCGTTAAGGTTTGGACAAATGTATGATCTCTACATAAATAAAAGATGATTATATTTATGTGCTCGTTTATTTTTTCAGGGTGAATTATTTATAACTTAATTAATTATTAGAATGGGTTTTTAACTAATTAAAATACAGTGCTAATTGAAAATGATTTAATATGTCAGTTTTTACGTTTCTTTTTTTTTTAATAGTTTCTCTATTTTTGGACTAATGCCAGCAGTATTAAATTGTTGAAAGTGAGAGGTTTTTATTTTAAAAACCAGTTCTTGTGAGAACACATTAGTGAAATGCCGACTGAAGTAAAATGCCGACAGTAGTGAAATGCCGACATAAGTGAAATGCCGACATAAGTGAAATGCCGACAAAAGTAAATGCCGACATTAGTGAAATGCCGACAGTAGTGAAATGCCGACAGAAGTAAAATGCCGACAGTAGTGAAATGCCGACATAAGTAAAATGCCGACAAAAGTAAATGCCGACATAAGTAAAATGCCGACAAAAGTAAATGCCGACATTAGTGAAATGCCGACAGAAGTAAAATGCCGACAGTAGTGAAATATCTGCGTCACACAACACTCCTGTTGTTTGCACTTAGCGTGAAAAACCTGCAACAGCTGCTGGTGTTTTAATGAATGTTGCGGTAACTAAATCAACCGTACAACTCAACAGAGTAGGTCGCACAATCAAGGTGTGACAACACACACACGGACCTTTTGGAGGTCTTTTACTCTCAAACACGCCCAGATGTATCGAATACACACACAGATATATATATATATACATATATATATATATATATATATATATATATATATATATATATATATATATATATATATGTATATGTATATATATATATATATATATATATATATATATATATATATTTATTTATTTAAATTTATTTTTTTTATATTTATATTTATATGTATATTAGCATGTATAAACGCGTTCATGTTTTTGTGAATGTATGTATTGGTTCCTGTATCTTTACTATCCCCTCGACTAACCAGTTAAGGTTTAGTTTGATAAATACTATTCTATTTCCCTCATCTCTCTACTGATACAACTTTCAAGAGCTAGAGCAGAGTTTCTTCCAGGCATCTCCTCGGGGGGGCAAAGCCCCTCCGAAATTTTTTTACCGTCCCCCCCCCCCCCCCCCCGAACGAAATGAAATTTATATAATTTATATAGAAAATATATACTTTTAACAGTGTCCGCCCCCCGAAGAAAGTTTACCCCCCCCCCCCCGAAGATTTCAAGTGCCCCCCCCCCCCCCCCCCGGAGAAAAAAGTCTGGAAGAAACACTGAGCTATTCTATTTCTCGCCGTGTACCAGCGCTTCTCAGTAAATCTGTAAACACTGGACAGAAGAAAAGGCAACTCTGCATATCCTATCTCGACCCCCGACCCCCACCCCTCCCGGTAGAGACCCACAGAACTGTGCCCACCACCAACGATCGAAGAAGACCATCAGACACCAACCAACATTGACATCTAAAATCGCACCAAACATTTCAACTTGAAAAAAAAGAAGATTGGATTAAGTTCAGCTCGAAAACATTTGACGTCATGTCTATTTATAGAAGCCAATGAGAGCGGCTCACGAGAAGTGATCCACATATCGTGACTTCTAACTGGATACGTAGAGTACTGACCGGGGACATATTGAAATCTCGAGTCACAGGCTTTATGTAATCTCAATTATCGGTCGTATCGAAGTCTGAACTATCAGCCTTATGTAAGTCTGAACTGTCTGCCTTATGTAAGTCTGAACTGTCAGCATTATGTCTGAACCATCAGCCCAGAGGCGTAGCGAGGGGGGGGGGGCGAGGGGGGGGGGGACTTATGTCCCCGGGCGCCGACCCTAGGGGGGCGCCAAAATGGGTTAGAAAAACAAATTGAAAGTTTGAGGGAGGGTGTGTAAATTAAAAGTTCGAGGGGGGGGGTGCAAATCGAAAGTTCGAGGGGGGTTGCAAATCGAAAGTTTGTCCCTGGGCGCCGGGAAGGGTCTCTACGCCTCTGCATCAGCCTTATGTAAGTCTGAACTAGATCTATCTATTTTTAGATTCACATTTTTGCAAACAAAGCACTAATGTCAATCTAGAAATAGATAGTTCAGCCTTTTTTTTAAAAATGAGTTCTTAAAGTTTAAATACCGAATCTTTTGAAGGTGCTGTAGTCGTGAGGTGTTGTAGTGATGAGGTAATGTGGTGATGAGGTGTTGTGGTGATGAGGTGATGAGGTAAGTTGGTGTTGCTGTGTGGAAGGTGGTTGCTGCCTATCAACTGGCAACTAATGAGTCTTAAAATGGACACCGCACGTGACTCACTTTACATCACGATAAACCGCCATTTTTGTTGTATACATATATATTAAATTGTAGGTTAAAAGAAAAGAGACACAAGAGGAGACCACTAATGATAACAGGCAGGGGGAGATCACTTGTGATAACAGGGCGAGATACCTAGTGATAAGAGGGGGAGATCACTATTGATAACAGGACGGTAACAGGGGAGATCAACAGTGAAATGAGTGAGGCAGTTAGTGCTACAAGTGTAGAACTGGCCACAAAGTTTCTCCTAGAGAAGTTTAGCTACAGGCCTGGGCGATATCCGACTCATGATAGTAGGGGGAGGGAGGGGGGGGGCTGAGCGAAATCGGGTTTGAAAACTTGTCCAACTTACTCCAGACTCATGATGGTTAGGGGGTGGGGGTGGGCGGGGTCTTAGTCGCTAGTGAGTATAAAACTGATTGCTTGTGGAGTGGACTGCGGGGGTGGTGGAGACAAAATACAATGAACAACCTTGAGCGCTGGAATGGGCGGGAAGAGACGAATCAACCAACGACTTCCTGTGGGCGGTATCGAGTACGTGACAAAAAGCACTTTGAGTATTAGTCTGGGCGATCTCCACAAGCGGATGTTGGGGACGTGAATGGAATCGATCTGCCAGAGGACATGGATAGGGTGGGCAGACGACGGCAAAATGGTGGGCAGACGACGGCAAAATGTTGGCAGACGACGGCTAAATGGGACTTTATACTCCACTTGGGCGGGTGTGACCGATTTTTTAAAAATATTCTCAAAATAACAATGTCAATTGTGCAAGGCGGTAAGCTAAAAATAAACGATGGCGTCATCGTTTGTGTTCAGTTAAGCTGATATTCTAATTACTACAAAAAAAAAACTCTGTTTTGTAAATTAACGGCCGGTCCAGGAGCAAAATATATTATGACAAATTATTTATCACAGTTGATTAAAGCTTAGACTTTCTTTGTTAACGTAAGGAGCTAAATTTGTATTTGTTTTTATGGCTTAAATTAGCTTTTAAATCTGTCAGAATTTTAAAACAGTTGAGAGATTTTATAATTATTGTCTGAACTTGTCACTACTAAAGCCAAACAAACTGAAGAAAACAGGCACAAATTGACAACTTTTGACAACAGACACTAACTGACAACTTTAACAAATGTTCCAATCCAAGTTTATCACGACGGTTGCAAATCTTCCAATCCAAGTTTATCACGACGGTTGCAAATCTTCCGATCCAAGTTTATCACGACGGTTGCAAATCTTCCGATCCAAGTTTATCACGACGGTTGCAAATCTTCCGATCCAAGTTTATCACGACGGTTGCAAATCTTCCGATCCAAGTTTATCACGACTGTAGCAAATCTTCCGATCCAAGTTTATCACGACTATAGCAAATCTTCCAATCCAAGTTTATCACGACGGTTGCAAATCTTCCAATCCAAGTTTATCACGACGGTTGCAAATCTTCCAATCCAAGTTTATCACGACGGTTGCAAATCTTCCGATCCAAGTTTATCACGACGGTTGCAAATCTTCCAATCCAAGTAAATCGCGACGGTTGCAAATCTTCCAATCCAAGTTTATCACGACGGTTGCAAATCTTCCAATCCAAGTTTATCACGACGGTTGCAAATCTTCCGATCCAAGTTTATCACGACTGTAGCAAATCTTCCAATCCCAGTTTATCACGACAGTAGCAAATCTTCCAATCCAAGTTTATCACGACGGTAGCAAATCTTCCAATCCAAGTTTATCACGACGGTTGCAAATCTTCCGATCCAAGTTTATCACGACGGTTGCAAATCTTCCAATCCAAGTTTATCACGACGGTTGCAAATCTTCCGATCCAAGTTTATCACGACGGTTGCAAATCTTCCAATCCAAGTAAATCGCGACGGTTGCAAATCTTCCAATCCAAGTTAATCACGACAGTAGCAAATCTTCCGATCCAAGTTTATCGGGCCATTTCACAATGTGGCCTCACGCAAGATGAACATTAAATCTGGTGGTTGCAACATCGCTCTTTATATAAGGGGAGGGGTCGATGGGGGATCAGGGGTTGAGGGGGGGGGGGGTCATTGGGGGATCGGGGGTTGTGGGAGGGGGGGGGGGGTCGATGGGGGATCGGAGGTTGAGGGGGGGGGAGGGGTCGAGGGGGGATCGAATGTTGAGGGAGGGGGGTCGATGGGGGAATCGGAGGTTGAGAGGGGGGGGGGTGTATGGCTCTAAGGTATACTTGTTGGTCCGCACTTTTGCAGTGTCGGCCCACACTTCTTCATGGCAATTTTTTTTTTAAATTTGGCTAGAGCAGTACAGTTGAAAAACAAAACAAAATGATAAGCTGGTATTCCTATCAAAGAAAATTTTAACTAGCCCAAAACAGCCGAATGGCATCAGCATGACATCAGAATGACAGCATGACAACAACAGAATGACATTTACCGAGGACAGCTGACAAGCTAAACTAAAAAGGTGGATTGGAATGTTGGCACGGTGAAGAAGACAGACCTAAAAAGATGGATTGGAATGTTGGCACGGTGAAGAAGACAGACCTAAAAAGATGGATTGGAATGTTGGCACGGTGAAGAAGACAGACCTAAAAAGATGGATTGGAATGTTGGCACGGTGAAGAAGACTGACCTAAAAAGATGGATTGGAATGTTGGCACGGTGAAGAAGACAGACCTAAAAAGATGGATTGGAATGTTGGCACGGTGAAGAAGACAGACCTAAAAAGATGGATTGGAATGTTGGCACGGTGAAGAAGACTGACCTAAAAAGATGGATTGGAATGTTGGCACGGTGAAGAAGACAGACCTAAAAAGATGGATTGGAATGTTGGAACGTTGAAGAAGACAGACCTAAAAAGATGGATTGGAATGTTGGCATGGTGAAGAAAACAGACCTAAAAGATGGATTGGAATGTTGGCACGGTAAAGAAGACAGACCCAGCTTCATCTCCCGCCCCGTGCTAAGGTCTGCGTGAGTGATGCGAGTTATGCACTCTTCACTGCACATGCGCGTGCAAACAGGCGCTAATCGTGACGTCAGACATTGTCTTCCACTGGCGGTTTGATGACATCTACTCTAGCGTCACTTCCGGTGTGGACAATCGTCTGCGCGTCCGTCCCTTTCAGCGTCACGTGCTAGGAAATGGGGGATCTTCTGGCGTCTGTCTGTAGATTCCCTAGTTAGGGCGTCTTTGTGTCTGATCAGTGGCGTACACGGGGAGCGGCGCCCTCTGGAGGCGGTGACTTTCTTTATAAACTTATACGGGGGGGGGCACACGGTCAAGGCCGCACCTCGACATTTAAAGGTGAAGGACAGGTATGACACAATCAGGTCCATGTGGGGAATCCAGGGGTCGCTGGGTTTGTCATGTGAGATAATCCAGACGTCGCGGAATGCCTCCTACACAGTCAAGGGGTCTCTGGGATCTATAAAGACCCCCCCCCATCCCCCCCCCCCCCCAGATGCGGCTTTTTGCTAATCCACCTCGTCTAGATACGTTTTTTGAAAACTACAACCTCCACTCATTTTTTATTTCAGCTACCTCACTCTCACCCAACCCTTGAACACGACCCCTGACCCCATAGCTACAACATGATGGTAG
The DNA here is from genome assembly GCF_028476545.2 of Physella acuta. Lineage (NCBI taxonomy): Eukaryota > Metazoa > Mollusca > Gastropoda > Physidae > Physella > Physella acuta. The sequence goes on from NW_026733552.1 coordinate 50,470, forward strand.
CCATGAAGGTAGACATAAAGATAGCCATAGAGTTAGCCATAGAGTTAGCCATTAAGCTAGCCGTGAAGGTAGCCATGAAGTTAGCTAAGAGTTAGCCATAGAGCTAGCTATGAAGGTAGCCATGAAGGTAGCCATAGAGTTAGCCATAGAGCTAGCTATGAAGGTAGCCATGAAGGTAGCCATAGAGTTAGCCATAAAGCTAGCCATGAAGTTAGCCATAGAGTTAGCCATAAAGCTAGCTATGAAGGTAGCTATGAAGCTATCTATGAAGCTAGCTATGGATGTAGCCGTGATGTAGCCGTTAAGGTAGCCGTGACGGCAAACAATGTTTAAAGGATTAACGTCTAATCCCAGCGACCATCTGCTCCAGTCTGACGTCACATCTTGTCGTCATGACGTCAAACACGACAATTAAAGGTAAACGAGAAAAGTCGGTCGGTCGATTGGGTTCCCTGTATGGGTTGTCAGTTGTTATGGGGGGGGGGGTGTTGCCCTAGGGGATATATGTTGTTGGGGAGGGGGGTGGGAATGTTTGGCTATGGGGTATCAGTTGTTGTGGGGGGGGATGTTGAGCTATGGAATATCT
>NW_026733553.1:0-10000 GCF_028476545.2 Physella acuta
GGGGGGGGGGGGGGGGGGGGGTTAAAAGGGTTATTAATTAGATCTGTCGTAACAATACATTTTCATGCACGATTACAAAGAGTTTAAAATATTCAATATTAATTAATGATTAATCTTAATTATCAAAATAAAATATATTGCATGGCAGCGTTAACGTTGTATTAAAAGGATGAGAAGAAACTAACTGACCTCAGGCTATTTTTACCAGTTAAAAAGCTCGACTTTTTTTAATCACACAAAACAAAAACAAAAAATATTATTCTTGACCCTGTAGTGTTAAAAATGTGAAATGTGATTCATTCCTAGATTCTTATCATCATTTCTTGAAGAAGAAAAAAAATGTTTTTTCTTGAATATTAATAGCCAAAACGTCAAACTTGATTCTATAATATACTTCAAAATAATTTTATATTGCATTTATACTCCATTTTTATATTGCTCTGTTATATAATCCGTATCCTGCTTTATAAACAATCTATTTTACGAATATATTTTCTTAACAAATAAACTCCATATTACAAGTCTAGTATACATGTTTGTTTTCTTTGACGTGTAGTTCCCCCTGTAAAGATGGGGGATGGAAGATAAAAGCTATACATAATCTGCGCATGTCGCTTTTTTTACAAGCATAAATAATTATAAAGTGTTTCTATTAAACAGGAATTTTCTGCATCTCTCGAGGTAGGATGTTGAGAGGATAGGAGAGAGGGTTAGATTGTGCAGATGGTTAAAAATAGAAGACCCACTCACAATTTACCTGTTGAAGGTAGAGTTGATATGTCTATATGATAGCGGCGGTTGTGTTTTGTTTTTTTTACTTCTCAAAAAAATCCATTACGTTTTCGTTGGAATGTTCTTTTAAGTTTTGAAAGTGTTTTATTAAAGGAATACTCCACATCAGTCGTAAATGTCATGTGGTGATTTTTTTAAAAATATTTTTAACATGTTATCTACAAATGACAAGTAGTTATCATACATGACATTTTATCGTAAATTCTAGTGGGTAGAAAAGAATATTATTTTTAAACGGTTTATATTTTCTTGAATTCTCTTCTGCTTAACCCATGTTATATGGAACTGGAGTAAAACGACATTACATGATCGTGTAAGTGAGGAGGCAGCTAGAACTGGCCCGCTGGACATTGTTATTGTATTGAGAGCAGCTGTCTTGTAATACGACATCACACTCAGAGGCGTAGCGAGGGGAGGGTACATATGTCCACGGGCGCCGACCTTAGGGGGTTGGAAAAACAAATTATAAATAGATTTTGGTGGGGGGGGGGAGTGGAAATCGAAAGTTTGAGGAGGGGGGGGGGGGGTGGAAAGTTTGAGGGGGGGATGCAAATCGAAAGTTTGACGGAGGGGGGGGGGGGTGCAAATCGAAAGTTTGAGGGGGGTGCAAATCGGAAGTTTGAAGGGGGGAGGTGCAAATTAAAAATTTGCTTCCAAGGGGGGGCGCCCAAATTAAAAGTTTGTCCCCTGGCGCCCGGGGGAGGGTCGCTACGCCTCTGATCACACTGTCCTATAAGGTGATGAAGCGGGCTGGAAATGGCCCGCAGGTCATCGCATTGTCAACACTGGGTGGATAGTCTTACATTTTTGTACAAGCGAGACAATAAGCTATCTCAATCGACTTTATCTTTTACAATCAACCTCTAGTCTCATTGTATCCCCCCCCCCCCCAGCCCATGTTATACTACTGGACACTTGCTTTCAAACATAAGTTGTAACCCTCAGTATTAACATCAGTAGTAACCCTCCTCTGACTCCCGCGGGCGGTAACAGTAACAAGTTTATGTTTACTTTTCTGTATCATTGATTCTAAATATAGCCCTAGGTAGGTGGAATAAATCAGCAACCCATGGCGATAATGAATGATCGAAGGCAAAGGTTTTGGTGAACTTTAGCCTGGATAAACGGCTGGGGTGGAGCTTCATCATTGTGGACCACAACAAATTCTGGGGGTGCAAAGATGAGTCGTCGAGTGTAGGTCGAGATGACATGATTTAACCACTATAAGCAGCTCAATTGTCGTTAATTGGGTCTAGATCGCTTGATTTAACAACTTCCAATTTCAAACCTTTAACATTAACCATTTTAACCGACATAGATATGTCAATAAGTGTAAGTATAGAACTCTTGATTTAATTAGTTCTAGGTCATAACCTATTGAGTTAACCCACTTTAACCAACTGGATTAAGTCATAAAGTGTGGTCTAGAGTTCTTGATTTAACCACTATATAATCCAAATATGTAGATTTAACCATTTAACCGAAATAATGATGTAACTGAATGTAGTTCTAGAACTTTTGATTTAACTAGTTCTAGGTCATAACCTATTAATTTAACCACTTTAACCCACTGGATTAGGTCACTTATAGCAGCTAATAAAACCACTTCAGGTAGACTTAACCATTATAGCCGACATGATTTTCGAAACTATTAGACATATCTTGCGTAAACCAACTAGCAACATCACCAGACAGGCGCTAGATTGGAACCTCCAAAGAAAGAGGAAATTGGGTCTGCCAAAACAAACTTGGAAAAGATCAGTCGTCAGTGAAGCAGAAGCAACCGGAATGACATGGACCCCAACTTGAAGGAATCGGCCAAAACCGAGTACAATAATGAGGCGTGATTGCGTCCCCATTCTCCACAATGGATCCCACAGCAATGATGATGATGATGTCTTAATCTATTGAGTTTACCACTTCAACTTACATATTAAGGTCATTGAGTGTAGATCTAGAACTCACGGTTTAACCATTTAACCTATATAAATTTGTTGTTAAGACAACACTTAACCATCCTAGCCTGCAGGCTAACTGTAGCACTCGGCTACACACGTTTTATCTATGTCGGGCTACCCAGTTCAATTACTCAAATTTTCTTTTTTCCTCAACTATTCATCAATATACAGCTGGGGGGTAGAAGCACTAGACGACCGCCCGCTTAAACCCAGTAAGCGCTTTGCTTCCAAACACGAAGATACATTTCGTAAATGTGTACGTCGATACAAATTTGAAAGCAGTTAGTAGATCATTGTTGATTGTCTGTCTTCCATGAACACTCACAAATAACCCAATATTTATTTTTTTAAAGATACACAGTATGATATTTAGACAGTTTCTTTTGAAGCCAAAAACAGTTTTAACCAAATTTCATTTTAAAAAATATGTATATATTTTTTAATGTTTTAGATGTATGATATAAGATAAATTTGCTTGTTTGTGTGTTCTGTTTGTGTATGTTTGTGCATAATGGGACGGCATGGTCGGATTGTAGAACGTATGACAGCTAGCTTGAATATCTATTGTTTGGATCCTCGTACTGGAGTCCATTAGGCTATGAAGGTACGTTAGGAAGGTAAGTAAGACATCTGGGCATAATGCTGGCAACACTATCTCTTCATATGCCGAGGTATCATTAACAGATTAACTCTGCTTCATCTGCCAAACGGATCTCCATGTTCAAAAGGATTAGTTATAAGTTATAGCTTTTGTTATAATTCAAAGTTTGTTTTTAATTAGTATGTTTTAATGTAATTATTATTGTATCTATAAGTAATCTATGCTTTTATGTTTATGTGTTTAAGTTTTTTTTTATGTATGTATTTTCTGTGTATATTTCTATGTTGCATGCTATGTGTATATGCAAGCATCAATACATATCGATCAACACCCGTACGTCTCAAATGTGTAGCAGTTATCTTTAACTAACAACCTCTAACTCAACTTTCGAATTGCCCTCCACGCCCCTGGGGGTCGTACTCCACAGTACTTCCACGCCTCTGGGGGTCGTACTCCACCCTACCCCCACGCCCATGACTACGCACCCTCCCAGTAAACCTTACTATTATCTTTAAACATCTATAATTACAATACCACTCTCTGGCGCGTGTACCGAAGCTATGCAATAATTGCGTATGAGTTTCAGCCGCTAGTACTGTGTTGTGTATGTATATATGTATGTTTGTGTGTACTATTAACCCATTAAGTACGGGGAACAGCAAGGGACTGGTATAATTAAACCAGGGGAAGCTCATGACATTGACCTTTGTGTTTAACCCCCATGACATTCTGAGGCTTAAAATAAACCGGTCGATACAACAACCGATGCGCTGACTAACGTATTGGTTGCGCTGGATTTCGATCCAACGTCCTTTTGGTGGCTGGTTCTAGTAGTAGTAGCGTCGGTAATTTGAACCTAACACTAGTGTTTAAGACTGTGAATAAGTAAAAGCAATATTTAAATTTGTTTCGCGCACTTTCGTGTACGCTGTTACAGTAATAATATGATGATTTTAAAAAAAATATGCTGTTGAGAAATCGTGTAGGCCTACATATTGTTATAATTATATCACACGAAATGAGTAGGGGTGGGTTATAAGTTTTTTAAGTGGTTTTTTTTTTGGGTCGGAGGTTAGGGGTAGAACACAGTAATAATATATAACACTGCTTGTGTTTTTTTGTTAATTATTAATTATATGAAATCAGAAAAGTTGGCTGAATATGTTTACCCAACTTGCTTTCATAAATTTTTTAAAATTCTTCCTATTTTTTAAAACTTTAAGGGAGGCTTCACAGCTGTTTTAAATGAACAAATAATAGTTTAATTTAACTCTAAAATGATGTCATCATCATTTCTTTGGACCCCTTGTGGAGCGTGGGTACGCATCCACACCTCTCCATCGTACTCGATACTGAGCGATTCTTCCAAGTTGGGTCCACGTCATTCCGGATGCTTCTGCTTCAATGACAGCTGAACTTTTCCAAGTTTATTTTGTCCTACCTACTGTTCTCATTCCTTGGGTTTTCTAGTCTAGTGCCTGTCTCGTGATGTTACTAGTTGGTTTACGTAGGATGCATCCAATCCATCCCCCATTTGCGTTTTTGTATTTCTTTGCCAATAGAGTTTGCTCAGTTGTTTTTTTTTTAAATGACGTGGTTGCCATAATTTATTTAAAAAATCACATTTTTGCATCACCAAATAGTTATGTGGTGGAGAGATGTGGTTCCTAGATATATAAAATAATATGGTATGTAGGGTATGTTTTATAACAGTATATAGGTATAGATGGGAATAAAGACTGCGCATTTTTTGTGATATAATGTCCAAGACATTCGAACGAGAAAGTTAAAAAAATGAAAATGAACAAAAGTGGCTGAAATTTTAACGGCAAATTATGGAATACTAAGGGATTTCAAAAATATAAATATAGAAATACTGTATAAATAAAAATGTATCCGTCTACAAAAGCACATAAATTAGAGTGAGTGACATGAAAACCTCCACCTCTACCCCCCACCCCCCAACTTCAGTAACGAAGGTATTTTAGAGAAGTCGTAGGTAAAAGGTCAAAAGTACCGGAAGTCAGTCAAGAGAGGATAACTCGCATAAGAAAGCTAATGACCTGGTGAGTCCGGTAGATGGTAATACGGGCAATTAAAGGAATACTGCAATACATCAGTGGGGAGTGAAGGGGGATGGGTCTTTGAGTCGTCTGCTAGCCAAGCATAGTTTTTTTTTTTCAATTATAGACATTACGTGTGTATATATATACATATATACAGAAGCGTAGCGAGGGGGGGGGGGGCGGGGGGGGGTGCGGAACGCACCGGGTGACACCATTTAGGGGGGTGACACCAAGGCAAAAAATAGCAAAATATATAGAGAAAAACTTGAGGGGGGGTGCAAATCGAAAAACCTGAGGGGGGGGGGGGGTGCAAAATAGAAAATTTGAAAGTTAGTCCCCGTGAAGGGTCGCTACGCCTCTGGGGGTGACACCTTTAAGTGCCGCATCGGGTGACACCCGACCTCGCTACGCCACTGCATATATATATATATATATATATATATATATAATATATATATATATATATATATATATATATATATAATGTGTGTATGTTTGTGCGAGTGTGTGTAGGCGTATTTTAGTCAGTTTCCTGTGGCCCACATTGAAACTAAATTATAATTTTCTAAACCAAGGTTGATTCACTATATTACAAAATATACATGCACTGGTTTTGTATATTATATAGCATTTATATCTGTATACATAATTTGTTAAAATATATGTTTATATGATATAGGGCCTACATTTTTATGTTTAAAAAATTCGTGTAAAAATAATTTGGCTTCTGTTTTTCATTTATGGCAAGCTGGCCTGAAGTGGCCAGAAAGACCAATTTTCCCCGTCCTTATCAGACAAGAGGAAGTAATCACGTAGTATTGTTACTAAACTTTTGTCCCGTGTCTCTTGTGGCTTCCCCGGCCACTTAAAAAAAAAGCACGTAACAAATGTAAGGGAGACCAGAGAGACAACAGCATTTGTCTGCCCTTGGTCTTTCTTTTTCTTTATTTTTTTCCCCCTTTCACATTCCTGAAAGATCTTGGCTTTAAAATAATAGTATACTCTAAACGTATAGTATTATATCATCAAACTGAAATGTTATATTGTCTGAACTTTATTATAGCCACACACACAAAAAGTTTTTTTTTTCATTTAAATAACAAAACAATGGCTCCACTTTTTAAAACAATGATGCAAATTATTAGATTGCAATCATTGTTCACTTCAAATGCAAGAAAAATAATCAATAAAGTAAAAAAAAATGAAACCGTATTCTTGAATCTCCAACAAATCAGTATTTTTTTCTAATTTTCAATTGTGTTTTTATAATTAAAGAAAAATATCAATTAAATAACGGACAATGCAGAAAAGGATAATCAGGAGTTATTAATTTCTTGGCCTGCTATAGTAGTTGGTGAAAAAATAATCTAGCTATAAATGTGTGTTTGAACGCCCTCCAAACACTCATTTGTTAATATTTGTATTTTTTTTTCCTTCAATTTTTTTATTTATTTATTTATTTATTAGATGTTTTCCTTAAAGCAGTATAAAAATAGTAGTAATATTTGTTTCTGGGAAGTTGAAAATCTGATTCATTTTGTAATTTAAAAAAAAAAGTTTTTCCTGTTGATATTTTGCTTACTACTGAAACTTTATTATATTGATAAGATATTATACGATTTTTTGTGTTATTTTCAAGTAATAATTTGTTTCATTTCACAACGTTGATAAAAGCGTTTCATGATGATAAAATGCTTATTAGTACTAGTATCACTGTATTATATGGATAATATACTGAAGGTTTCTGATGTATATTGATAAGATAGTATGTTTCTAATGTTATTTTCAGTTAATAATTTGTTTCATCTCAAATAGTTAACTATTCGTCGTGCGCTAGCTCTTTAAAAATAAAATGTTGCTACTTTTATTAGAGACATTAATTAGTTTCAGTTTTAATTGGACCATAAATAAGTAACCCCTGGGGTTATGTTGAAAATACATGCATCTGCAAGCTTTACCAAAAATGAACAAGGATATTTTTTAATCGGAGAAAGAAAAACTTTATTTTCGCTCCGTTCTAAATATGGGATTTGAACCTGGATTGTTGTTGTTGTTTTTGTTTTTTTTTCGTTAAAAAAAGCTATACAATCTGTAGAGTACTCGCTATGATAAAAAAAATAGAAGCATATATCGTCATGATTTGGTTTTTATCGAATCTGCAGTCACTCTGGGTAGCTTTTATCTAAACTTTGACAACTAGACAGAAAATCTTTTTTGTAAAGGTAGATAACCAGAGCCGGCGTTAGGAATACGCGGGGCCTAGGGCCAACCTTCCGCGCGGGGCCTTTCCATTATATATATATATATATATATATATATATATATATATATATATATATATATATATATATATATATACATATATATATATATATATAAAGGCCTATATAATGTGATGTACACATAATAACACAAATGTTTTGGAGTTTATAAGCTAATCAGAGCCGGCGTTAGGGGGTGGCGAACGGGGCGGTCGCCATAGGCCCCGCGCTTTGAAGGGGCCCCGCGCTTCAGCAATGTCATTGTTGTCTGAATCAGTTTATAAACTTAAGAAAAATTGTTGCTGAATTCAATTGGGAAAAACTAAATGGTCGAATGCCAACGTTGTTGATTGTTATAACCGAGGCCACAGTTGATGTTGGTGAGTCCCACCTGAACTGGGACAGGCCGTAATTCGATACAAAAATAGTGTCACGCCTTCCCTTTGTGCAGGGTACGGTCGCCTGGCATTTGACCTGAGCTGACTGGAGATGGCGGTCGAGAATTAGCCCACGATGTAAAGAGATACCCTATTGTATGCGGACCCATGAAGACGTCCTTTTAATGAGCAGACGGGATGTCTGTAGTAGACCGTTGTAGATGTCGTATAATGTCGTATATGTACAGTGTTTCTTCCAGACTTTTTTCTCCAGGTGGGAGGGGCACTTGAAATTTTCGGGGGGGGGGGGGGGGGAGAGGGGCGGTAGATTTTCTTCGCCCCCCCCCCCCCCCCCGAAGAGATGCCTGGAAGAAACTCTATATGTAGGTCTACTTGTCTTGGTATAACAAAGTTAACAGAGCCGGCGTTAGGAATACATCAACTGTGGCCTCGGTTATAACAATCAACAACGTTGGCATTCGACCATTTAGTTTTTCCCAATTGAATTCAGCAACAATTTTTCTTAAGTTTATAAACTGATTCAGACAACAATGACATTGCTGAAGCGCGGGGCCCCTTCAAAGCGCGGGGCCTATGGCGACCGCCCCGTTCGCCACCCCCTAACGCCGGCTCTGTAGATAACCCTAGACGATGTGTAAAAAACACACCTACCCAGTCGTTTTTTGATTAGTGGTTATTTACAAAGTATCATCTTTGTCAAAACAACAGATAAACTCTGCCTCAGCATTATACATCTATTTGTTACTACTACTACTCTGAACGCATTTATAGCTTCTACTATTGCTGTTATGTAGGCACTGTTTTTTTAAAGTAAACAAAAATTAATGAAATAACGCAACCTTAGAAATCTACTGTTCCATCAATCGGATCAAAATTATGAACAATTCGTTGTTTAATATATTAAGAGAAAAGATTTTATAAAGTGATTTTTAATTATATTAGGATGTTTTGCAATGCTACCATATCCTTAGAGTTGTGAATTTTATTAGTATCTTGTCATAATCTCCATAGTACTATTGTTCTATTTGGATCCAAAATAAAATTAAAAATAACCAATAACAAAAAAAAATATATTAAGAGAAAAGATAACTCATAGATCAAGAAAGCGACTCCCTTCTTTGCCCATGTCATCCCCCCCACCCCCTCCCAAAAAAAAATCCCACCCCAAAACTCTTCGAAAACTCCACAATGAGCTCTAACTTTTAAAGGTACTTACCTGCAACCAGCACGGTCAACAGGGCATAAATCATCCAATGGTAATCCATGTCAGAAAACACGTGCAGTTTCTATCTTTAACTCCAGAAATTGAAGAGCGTCGCTCACTAAAACCGTTGACGCTGTTTGAAATAAAAGAAATCCAACTACTCGTACATGATTATAATAAAGCAAGTCTGGATTTTTAAAATGCTTTTAATGAATTATATTTTAATTACTCTAATTACTTGTTGTTCAGTTTTCAGACAGAACAGGATGCAGAGTTAAAGTGAGTGAAAACTTTAGAAACTTGAAGCTACCTACAAGCCACTTCACTCAATCATTTGACATTTCCTGTTGTTGTTTTATATTTTAAAAAGAAAAAAAAAACTACAACACACTAAAAATAGTTGACCGCAAAACAACAATTAAAAAAACACTTGTCAGCTATTATAGTAGTTATATTTTGAAAATATGCGTGCGCCTACCTAAAAATGTATTAAAATAATATTTTAAAATGTGCTTTGTTTAATAGATACTGGTGTAAATGTTTTTAAAAAAAAGTCAGTTTTTATTGCAGTCGTATTTTGAAAATATTCATACACCTATCTAAAAAAAATAAAAAAATCTATTAAAATAATTTTTTTTAAAATATATGCGATGCGTTATAGATACTGGTGTAATTAAAAAAACAAAACAACAAAACTTGTCAGTTATTATAGCAGTTATA
>NW_026733553.1:15000-30351 GCF_028476545.2 Physella acuta
GGGGTATAATACAGGGATTCTTACATAGTGCATTTCAGGTCCACCAATATTTTTAAAATTACAAATTTTGAGTATGTGTTGTTTTGTTAATTCAAGCTTCCCATCTAAGATTTTTTTATAAAAGAAGCATAACAACTCCATGTGTGTGGAATGAAAAAATAACAAATCAACCCACGTACGGCCTGAATATATATATATATATATATATATATATATATATATATATATATATATATATATATATATATAATGCACATATTCAAAACGCCTTTACTTTTGTGGAGGGGGACATTATTACACTAAAACTTCTATTTATTCACACTTAAAAAAGAGCTTGTGCGTCAATTCAGATACTACAATTCAGATAGTACAATCTACAGTTGACAAAATTCAATCCTTTGTAAAGCACGATATTTAACTATAAAAAAACGACATTTCTTATAGTTAAACTCCCATGCAGAAAATTAATTGAGAGTCCCTGATTCGAGGTGAATCAATAACGCTCTCAACTGAAAAAAAAACACATATCCGTAAATTAATTACAGGTTCTATTCAAACTCGTTGTGTACTACATCTTCTTATAGAAGGGACAGAACTCATCAATACCGCTGAGATTTATTTCCCCTTATTGTGGGTCTGCGAGGGACTGCGTGATAAAATCACATGGGTTTTCAAACAGCTCGCCCAACAGCGAGATACGGTAATTACACTCGGCTGTAGGGGTAGGTAGGGCCTGGTTAATGAGAAGCCGGGGGGCAACTAACGGGAGCTGGGGCTAATTGGGTGAGTGGACTGCGTTTTCTAGTTCATATTCTATGTTTCCTTATGAGATTTGGGAGTTGTACCTGGGATTTAATGTCCGAAGACTACTATATCATTTTGTTTATTTGAATAAGATTAGGAATTAATAACAAAAAATCGCGATAAAAATAAAGCCATTTTACAGAAATTATGCCTGTTAATTTAAGTAAATTAATTCTTCACTTTATTTAGGGGTCATCCATAAATGACCACATGGCACATCGTCACCAAAAGCCAGCCCCCCCCCCCCTAAATGACGTCACACCTCAGCCTACAACACCCCCCCCCCCCACCTCAAAATTGCAGTTGAATTTTTCTTAAAACATCGATATTTTTCCAAAATCTTTTCTTAACTCTGTCAAAATAGAGTATTTTAATCAATTCCTTTTGCAATTTATTTAACCAGTTTTCTAAAACGCGAAATAAAGTCTAAAATTCGTTTTCTAGGACCTACACCTCCACCCTAAACTAGGCCTACACCTCCATCCTAAACTGGGCCTACACCTCCACCCTACACCAATTACACTAGGTCTACACCTCCACCTTACACCTCCACCCTACACCTCCACCCTAAACTGTGCCTACATCTCCACCTTACACTAGGCATACACCTCCACCTTACACTAGGCCTACACCTCCACCTTACACCTCCACCCTACACCTCCACCCTACACTGGGCCTACACCTCCGACCTACACTAGGCATACACCTCCACCTTACACTAGGCATACACCTCCACCTTACACTAGGCCTACACCTCCACCTTACAACTTCACCCTACACTAGACCTACACCTCCACCCTACACTGGGCCTACACCTCCACCCTACACTGGGCCTACACCTCCTATTACACTGGGCCTACACCTCCACCCTACACCTCCACCCTACACTGGGCCTACACCTCCAACCTACACTGGGCCTACACCTCCCACTACACTGGGCCTACACCTACACCTCCACCCTACACTGGGCCTACACCTCCACCCTACACTGGGCGGAGGTGTCTACCCTAAACTAGGTCTACACCTCCACCCTACACTTCCACCCTAAACTGGGCCTACACCTACACCTTACACTAGGCCTACACCTCCACCTTACCCCTCCACCCTACACTGGTCCTACCCCTCCACCCTACACTGGGCCTACACCTTCACCCTACACTGGGCCTACACCTCCACCCCACATTGGGCCTACACCTCCACCCTACACTGGGTCTACACCTCAACCCTACACTGGGCCTACGCCTCCACCATACACTAGGCCTACACCTCCACCCTACAGCACTTTATGTGCTCAGTATGCGCCTTAATTAGTAGTTCTTGTCTAGGGGAGATAACCATTTAATATCTTTTAATGATCTTGTTAAGCTGTATTATCGTCTTTGACATTTAAATTTAATTTCAAATTTACGTCTATTAAAAAAAAAATTCTCCCTTAAATAATAAAATATTCCATTTAAAATAAACCGCAAAAGGTACCGCGTAACTTAAGTATTACAATCGTCATGCTTATTTATTAATCGTCAATAAAAGACATTTCACTTTTTTGTGTGCACATTTCTAACACATCTACCCCCACATAAAGTGTCTGTAAAGTCAATCTCCTACATAAAATGTGTTACACCAGTCTACAAATCTTCCCCTCCATTTAAAAAAAAAAAAGTTGTAAGGGGATGCTATTGAGATCGGACGGCTTTGCTGAAAATATTCATTGAGTAGTTTCCCTTTGCACGGAAAATTCTAATCACCATTTTTGAATGCTGTTTGTTTAGGAAAAAATCAAAGCAATTAAGCTGTTGCTCGTAGATTTTAAACTCCACCAATTTCAAATAAAATTATACCAAAAAAAAAAAACCCACAGGATTTTTTCCCAAGCACATTGATATCAATTTTGTGTCTCTAGCTTCATTAGCGGCTTAGATATGGCCTTTTAAAAATTTGTGGGCGTGGCTAAAACAACTTAGACCTTCGTAATTCAAATCTATGTTATGAATTAATGTTGAGCTGCCATTATAGTTTTCAAACATAGTTTAGTGTTCATTTTTTCCTAAACTACTGAAAATGAAGCCAGTGATTAAAAATAACGTTGCCAGCTACTAGTAGTTAAAATTAAAATGTTATTTTTACTAACAATGTAAACATGCCAGATAAAATACTTGATTTCTTGCTAGGCTTAAGATGAAAGTTTTAATTGTATAGTATACATTCATTAATACCCTGGAGTCTCAACAGGTTACTTGACAATTAAAATAAATTAAATTGACATTTCTCTGAAGTGTACTTGATCAGGGAAAAGTACAGTTGGCAAAACTCATTGCGGATAAGACTAAACCGTAACCATAGTAACATGGTTAGAGAATCAGATGTACTCTTCCCTGCTGCTACCTGTACTACTTTAGCAAATATTAGAGTTCATTTTATCCATGTGTATTGCCAATGATACCGTGGACAATAAAATTTAATAGATTAAGTTAAGATCTATACATCATCGATTCTTGATAGCATCCTCTTGGGCACAGTGCCTTGCAATATTGTTTTAAATAGGGATAGGCTGTTTGAGCTTGCGACATGCCCATTTACCAACTCGATTTTCTTGTTAGACTATGTTCAGTAGACCTTGCATTAGTATTAAAATTATAATTTATTATTAATATTAATAAGGAAATCACTAATTTATAAATATATATGATAAGTGTCTGGACAATTGTGTGCGTTTATATTACGCTCTACTCCTCAAATTGTAATCGTTACACGGGCGATAACCAGTCAAAGTAGGAAGATGTATAATTTATTTCGTTATTACCTCCCTTGAATTCACTTTGCTAGAACACAGTAGGGCCTATGTTTATTAAAATTAAATTTTGTGGCGCTACCAACCAATCACCAGCATTTTGAATTTTACAAGGATCGCAAGCGAAATTGTTTCCATTCACTTTCAGGACTGTTAATTATCAACACCGACTTTTTTTTTAGATAAGATAGCTGGAAGAAATAACTAGCTTATTCCCTCCAATACTTCCATGTAATTGATTGAATTGTCTAGTACTTATCTAGACGGCTAACTAGTAGTGTCTTACCATAGTGGTTTATTACTATATTAGTTTGTTTCACACAGGAATAAAATTGACGTGGAAATCTTATACCACCACAAACTAGGTGATTGTGTAAAAAAAAAAGTGCAAGATAGCACATAAATACTAACTCAACTACTACTTGGTAGTAAACTAAGTAATTAGGTAATATGGATGATCCCTTGGGAAAGTCTGGAGGAAACTTGGTAGCTCCACTTACTATCTATTTGAATTATTTTAGAGGATATTTGTTGAGCAAAATAAGGGCAATGTACACCTTTTGAAAGCTTGAAATATTAGGTTTGTTGGGCTGGTAAGTAGGTTAAATTATACTAGTTTGCATTATTGGACAATTGATACTATGGATAAAGTATCTTACAGGAACCCAAGATGAACTGTTTGTTCATGTATCTATGCTTGGGGTAGCAAATAAATATTGAGTGACGAACCATGCGAAAGCTGCAAGGCTATTTTGCTTTTTAATCATGACATGCTCACTAGTCTTAAAATACTTCTAGGAAGATTTCATTGTTTGGGATTAGCTCCTGATCAGTGAGCAAACCTTCACAGGTCAGAATACTATTGACAAGACCAAATCACTGAGCACCTATGAAATATTAGCTCGAATTATGAGTAATAGCTTACTACCACAAAAAAATAGCAGTAAATGTAGGTACATTATTATACCTAAGCAATGGCATTTTGAACTGGAGCCTAAATACATGATGCTCTACAGACAATGCAAACCAGCATATAAATATATTCCAAAACTGGGTCATTTGAACATCCATTTAGAAACAAGCCAATTGGTATATCCAGGTCTACACAACCACCTACACAATAAATAATCCAAGTGAAGTAAATACATTAAGATGTTTATTACAAGAACAGTACAAATGATGAGAACCATGATGAAGTGTACAACCTGACTATAAATATCTCAGTTTTCTCCTGAACATGATGATAAACACATTTTTACAAGTTTGTGATTAAGTTCAAAATGAAAAGGAAAAAAAAAAAAAATTATATATATAATAGAACTAAGCAGATTCAGTTGTTTCTGTGGTGCCATTCGATGATTCATTTGAGTCTGTCTTTGCCTTTTTCTTCGGACTTTCATCTTCTGCATCTTCACTTTCTTTTTCATCTACAGATCGCTTTTCTGCTGTTGTTTCTTCTGTTTTGGAAAAGTATTTGTATTAATATGGTTATTTAAAGCTAAATATTTATGACAATAAACTAAAATCAGCTTAATGTAAGCAAAATACTGTCTACATACCTGTTTTTGATTCTGTCTCTTCTGAGCTAGCATTTTCATTTGTATTTTCTTCTGAATCTTCTGTTTTTGTGTTTTCTTCTGTTTGTTCTTCTGCTTCAGCATCAGCCTAAAAATGTAAAGATATCCATTTTTGAAACTAAGTGACTACTTGAAAAATGTTTGGCGAAAATACAAAACTCATAGTTCTGTGCAGTGACCTTAATAGCTGTGCCAGGGTTAAGGTTTTGCTGTTTGTTTTGTTAACACACGCATGCACAGTACAATTGAAACAACGCTGCGAATGAAGGCGGTAGTTTCTCTCCATTGCACGGCATTTGTTTCTTGCCAGAATCTGCCCTTTTTTTAAATATGTAAAAAATTTCTTAAATTTAACATTACATGCAAAACGCTGTGCACTATCTGAAATTATATTAATAAAAATTATAGAATTACCTCATCAGCTTTGCCTTTCACATCTTCAACTGTCTTTGCTACAATTGGCTCTGTGGTCTCTTTTGTTTCTGACTCAACAGCAACATCATCCCTAGTAATAAACAATCAACTATTTGTCACAAAATAAAACAAAGCCTTAGATCCACACAAAACAAGTGAAAAATCACACCCGACAGTATAGTAAAAAGTATTTGAAGTATTTAAGAAAATTATCCATCCTTAAGCATGTCAATGAAATTTATAAGTAGACAACACTGGACAGAGTACCCAGGATACCAGAGGAAACAAAATTTCACTGTAATTTTGATTAAGTCTGGATTGTCAGATTACAAAAATTATTCACTAATGATCTCTAGTCTAGATTCTTGACCAGCTAAAGCAAAGGCGCAGAGATGCTGCACTAGTGTCAGTGTAGATTCTAAATCTAGATCTAGATCTAGAACTTGATGTCTTTCCACTTCACGGTAAAGACTGATTCACGCTACTGGGAAGCCGATAGATTCTAGATCTAATCTAGTCTGGGTGGATTTTGTTTATACAGAACGTCACTGGGCGCAAGGGACCACTCTAAACCCAAAGTAAATAAATTAAATATGCCAGATTTTTAAACAACTCGAGATCCAGATCTATTCATGAGCTAGATCTAGAGTCTAGAGTATCTAGAATCCAGATTCAATCGCGTGGAGTTAGACCTTTATTGCAGATTCTAGACTAATAAGAGCTTTTCTAGACTCTAGATCGCACGTTTCTCCCGGTCAAACTGTTTGGTTTAGTTAGAAAGATCAAGTCTATCGACAATACCGTGCAATAAAAATCTATTAAATGTGGTGGAGGTGCGGGAAATCTTAGAATTCTAGTTTACATTAAAATTTAGATCCAACTTGATTTCTAGATCTAGAAATACATAATAAATTATTAAATTAAGATTACTTAATCTGAAAAAGAAAATTGGGATGATTATAGATCTAGATCCCGGTGTCCGATAATAGACTTCCATAAAATACGTGTTGGGTTGTTATCTAATTTATGGTTAGAATTCAGGGTTAGGCGTATGGTAGGACCAGGATTGGGGACAGGGTTCGCATTGACAAGAGCCAGCAATGTATGTATTAAGTAAACTACCAGTAACCTAACACCCCTTTTTTAAAGAAGATTCCATTATCTGGCACCGGTGTAAAAATTCTCCCGCAAATTGTATAAGACGCTTGGCCTAAATAATTGTTCAAGACAGTATCTAGATCTTAGATCTAGATTCTAGATCTATAAAACAAATAGTCAAATACGGGTCACCCGTTGAGTAGGAAATCATTTCCAGATGTTGAGATCAAAATATTTCAATCATTTAATTAGATGGTCCGTCCTAATCTTTATGTCCGAACAATGTGCTATTTCTTTATTTCATCAAATTTGGCGTAGGTATTCACTTTTAAACTGTAGAAATACGTAATCCATTGAGTAATCCAAGAGGAAATTTAACACAGATGGAAAACATAAATCCGAACTTACTTTGTTCCAGGCATTGTAAAATTGTGTGGTTTTCAGCGGACGACGGCAGAAACGCTGTTGTTCCTTCCACGACAAAGAACGAGATGCGAACGAAACGCAGCCGCAGGCTTCACCCAGACTAACTTCGCGCGCAGAATTTTCTTTTCCGCGTTCTATCACATGACCGTTGGTAATGATTTCATTGGTTGCTTTGTTCTACCAGAAACTGAGCATGCGCCGAACGCACGCTCAAGCTCTTAGGCCTAGGCTCCTATTATTAGAGTTTTCCTCTTTTAAAAATGTTAAAACGTCAAACTGAATACCTAAAATCTATATTCCTAAATGACTGAATAAATAAAAAGCATTGTAAAACATAATTGTTTATATATCATCAGACTTGATTATTTATTATTTATTTGTTTTTTTTTGTTTCATTCCACAATAAAAAGAAACGAAGCAAATATTAAGGTTTGAGTTGATGGAAAATTCCATTCCAGAATGACCTTGAGATTATTGATGCCAAGTTTAGGCTGGGCCAAATGCTAACACTCTGACTGGCAAAAAGGGAACAGGAAACAGGAAGTTGGAGTACTTTCAATATTACATGGTCGACGCCCTCTCGCAGATTCTAATATATTTTGACAATACTCAAAAATTTAAATTATAAGGCCTTAATGAGAACACTTAATATTTACAGTACATCGATAGAAAGTGAACAATTTTTTATTAGTTGTTTGATCATATCATCATTTAGTAAAATGAAGAGTGATTACTCTCAATTGGAAACGCTTTTAAAGGTGGAATACAGTTATATAGTATATACTAATATTATACTGAGTTATCTTATAGTTATAAATATTAAATTAAATATATAGAATCTAATAGGCCTAATTAGTAATTAGATCTAGAATCTAGATCTAGTAATTAAAAATTAATATTTTAATAATTTAATATTATTAAAATTTTAATTAATTTTTCATTATTATATTTACTAGATTCTAAATCTAATAATTTACTAATAAAAGTAAAGAGACCAATAATTTACTTTTAATAATATTCATATCAATAGGCCTATATTAATTATATAGGCCTATTATTATTAATTATTAAAATATAGGTCTATAAAGCCCTATAATATAAGTATATCTATATATATAATTCTCTTCTAGGAGACGCTAGAAAACAAGCTGTAAGCGCGCATTGCAGTCGCCTCTCTTCTTCACTAGGCATAAATCAACCTCCCCCACCCCCACATGGTCTGGTGAGCTGAGGATCACGCTAAATGTTTACAATCATACAGCCGGGCTTAGTGACTCCTATTAGGGGCAGATAATTTAGTTTGAAACTATTTTAAACTTAGGGTAGGTAATTAAGAGGAGGCTGCTTTCACGGGGGGGGGAGGTAGGGTAGGGTTGGGGGAAATGAGGGTGGGGGGGGGGGGGGGGTATCGTCCTTAACGACCAACTGATAGTATTTTAAAGCAAATATTTTCAGTGGCAGCATTGGTACTGTCGAATTCACAAATTATGAGTTACTGAAAAGTAGAAAATAAAACAACTAAATAGCGGCGTATGATACACCGCGGGTTGGCTCGTATTATATACTTATATTATGCCTATAACTAGTATAAGTTAAATATAAATAATAATAAATATTAAGTAATGAATTATATAAATTAAAGGGCCAATTATGAATAAATTATTTGTGATAAAAGTAGACTAATTAAAATAACATGAATAGGCCTAGCCTAATTAATTATTTGTTTTAAAGTAGCCTAAATAATAAAATTCAAAAACATTAGGCCCGAAGGCATAAATCAAAATATATTATAATAATGAATGTCGATCACTAAAAACTAGTAAAAACTATCTAATAATTTATACTAGCCTATATTGGCCTATAAGCCTACAAAATATATTACATTTTTTAGGCCCTCTTTATTATTTAGTAATTATTTTAACATAAGCCTTACAATTAGTTAATTTAATAAATCTCTGGTATTTTTAAGAAGTCAAAATGCCCTTTTAAAACTACCTGCCTATGGTGCAAGTTTAGAGTTCATCTAATTTTTTATCATAGATTTCTTTCTAAAATATTGACTGAGCTCGATCTATTACCATTTTCAAAAAAGATAAATAATTGCTTAAATTTAATTTAAAACATTACTTTTTTAAATGCGAAAATGTGTGGCGTCACTTTATATGAACTCTCCCCGCATCACATATCGTCACAAAATTTCAAACGTTCCTCATTTATGGATGGCTTTTTGGACTAAATAGTTACATCAGTGCCAAAAGTGGTCATACGATTTATTTGTCTGGATGACAATATATCGGGACTGATTTTGTTAAAAGCTAATTTTTTTTCGTGAGCCCATATTTCATGAGCCAATATGTCGTCGGCCAATGTCGTCAGCCCATTAGTCGGGAGCCTATACGTGCAAGTCAGTATGATGAGAGTGTTGTGAGTCTGGACAATGGGATTGTACACCAACAACAGTTTGAATATGAACAAAGGCAGCTTGGTAGTTAGAATTTTTTATTTTATTACAAGCACAACACAACCACAAGTCTATCGAACCCCCTGGGCTTGGGTCCCCTGTCAGTGACGTCGTAGGGTCTGCTACGGGTCAACTTCAGAAATCCCCTTGGGGTCAGGTATAAATGGGAGTGGGTCACAACTGGGAGCAGTGTTTCTTCCAGACTTTTTTCTCCGGGGGGAGGGGACTTGATATTTTTGAAGGGGCGGTCTACATTTTCCGCGCGGGTGGACACTAGTAAAAGTATATGCTTACTATATAAATTCTATCTCATTCGGGGGGCGCTAGACTTTCTTCGGGGGAGGGCTCTGCCCCCCCCCCCCCCCCCCCCCGAAGAGATGCCTGCAAGAAACCCTGACAGGGAGCCGTTTGACAAAAACCAATTTTGCCTGGGTCATTTTTGTGGTTGTTTTTTCACTGGCCATTTTGACAGTGCACCTTTTTTTGTAGCTATTGTTGATGTTGGGGTATCAGATGGTCCTGAGGCATGTGTGATGTCTGTGTTTCATTTCCAGTGGTGCTGGATGTCTCTGTGGTTGAGAACCCGGTTGCACTGAAACCACTTCACAACCATAAAATAATAAAAAGTAGTAGCCACTTTTTCACCCACTAGATGTAGCCTTCTAGGTGACGCGGTCCTGGTCTAGTTTCTCCGTCTTCAGTGATTGCCCATCTTTTTTGTGTCACTCTCCGCAAGTTTTTCTTGGCCTATCTGATGACTCTTTTTTTTTTTTCATAAAAAATATATCAGTAAAGTAAAATGTCATCTCTATTGCATCCCACCCCCATCATCTAAAGTTATCACAAAAAGAGCAGACATTGTGTATTTACAATTTCCATAGCAGCTATTTCAATAAAAAAAGAAACCTCAAATAAAATTAAACATGGTTCATTGTTTTCAAGGTGTCTTCTGTTCCTTAAAAAATAAAGTTCATGTTTATTGGCTGTACCTCTAACATTTGTACAAAAAAATATCTTCATTCTTATTAATTTTTCGATTATGGACTTGGTGTTATTGTCTTTAATAAGTATTTGAAAAATCCTAATATGGCTAGCAAACATTTGATTTTTGTGTGTGTGCATAAAATTATATACTTAAGTTACTTTTAATATTCCACAGCTCTCGTCAAAACAACAAATGATTGACATTTGTCAACAAGCTTTCTTGTACAGAAAAAGGGGCCCCTCCCATCTACCAGATGTTTTAGTCCAGTCTACATCCCAACTGTTAGGTATTTCTGCCAATGAAACCAGACAGGTAATTGTTTTACTTTAAGTTTAATACTTCAGTCTTTATTCATCAAAGTAAATGTTGCTGTTTTTCATTAGGTGATAGTTCTATATTACTAATTATTAAAAATAAGATTATGACTAAAGAGGCATTTATTTACAATGATACTCCCTTACAATTCATATTTCGTTACATCTAAGTTGATTATTTTTTCTCTTATTTTGCCCATTGCATTATTTGTTCATCCGCCTTGCATCTATTGTTCAATGACCTGATATTTTACAAGTCTATCAATGTAACCTTAATAGATATTCATTCTATTCACTCATTCATCAGACTTTGTTTACTTTCCTTAGTGCATTTGTACATTGAGTCATTTACTAAAGTCAGCTGTTTTTCAAGGCTCAACTGATCCACAAACTATTTACAGTCTTTTTCCAGGTATAGAACCCATAAAACTGCAAAAACAATAAATATTTTTTAAAACAATACACATAACTTTATTAGTTTATAATTAGAAAAGCATGGATAGAGCATACGACTACTAGCCCAAAAACCTTGAGTTTGGATCCCAGGTTTAAGCCTGTAGAGTCTACCCAGCTCTGATGGGTAACTGACTCATATTAGGGAAAGTTAAGGTGTCTGGGCATACGGCTGACCACACTATCCCTTCACCTGCCCCATGGGTACTTTTTTACAACTAACTTTTAAAATAGTTAACAAATATTTAAAAATCATAACACAGTTTTTTTTAGCAGGTTGCACTTCATTATTTAATTCCTATATTTGAAAAAAAAGGGGACGTTCGAGAAAAAAAAAGTGCAATTAAATGTTCATTATTTTTTTAATGACTTGTTAGGTAGTCCCTAATAGAGAGTTTTAACCATATTTATTTTTCTTTGCAGGTGGATTTCATAAAAATCTTCGGGACTTATTAACTAAAATAATTATAGAAAATACAGCAACTTGGAAAGCAGATGCTATATCTGGTCAAGGTAATTTTTCTTTTTTTTTACATTTTTTTATACTCATACGTAAATTATATTTACATGCTTTTAACAAAGAGTTTGTATACAACATGCTATTTTTTAAAAAGTTTTGGTTTGTGGCTGAAGTAAATTTACTTCTTATTTTAGGTGTGGGTGGGTGTTGTACTATGTTGTTTGTGGGTGTTGTACTATTTTGTTTGTGGGTGTTGTACTATGTTGTCTGTGAATGTTGTACTATGTTGTCTGTGGGTGTTGTACTATGTTGTCGGTGGGTGTTGTACTATGTTGTCTGTGGATGTTGTACTATGTTGTCTGTTTGTGTTGTCTGTTTGTGTTGTACTATGTTGTCTGTGGGTGTTGTACTATGTTGTCTGTGGATGTTGTACTATGTTGTCTGTGGGTGTTGTACTATGTTGTCTGTGAGTGTTGTACTATGTTGTCTGTGGGTGTTGTACTATGTTGTCTGTGGGTGTTGTACTATGTTGTCTGTGAGTGTTGTACTATGTTGTCTGTTTGTGTTGTACTATGTTGTCTGTGGGTGTTGTACTATGTTGTCTGTGAGTGTTGTACTATGTTGTCTGTTTGTGTTGTACTATGTTGTCTGTGGGTGTTGTACTATGTTGCCTGTGTGTGTTGTGACCTGTTTAAGATGCAGTTATAATGTGACCGCCACATTTTCTTAAGGGGGAATTAAACTCACTCACCCAATTACATGTAATCTAGATGTAACATCTCATAGCCCACCCCTGTTGTGGAGTTATATCTTCCACCTACACACATAAATGCATGAAGTTTAAAAATAAACCTCATAGGCACTGTCCAGCTTCTCACCTGTGAAGGGGACTAAACCCCCTTTCCTCTTCCAACATACACATCAATGAATTCTATATGGAATCTTGTAACCCTCCCCCTGTCACCAATCCCCCACCCTCAATCATCCATCACGCATTTATTAAGTCTATCTACACTAATAAATACGTTAAGTCTCTATGGGAACTACTCCCCTGTCACCAATCCCCCCACCCCTATCATCCCCCCCCCCACATTTATAGAGTACCTACACAAATCCATTACGTCTCTATGGGAACTACTCCCCTGTCACCAATCCCCCCATCACCCCCCCCCCCCCCCCCCACACACACACATTTATAGAGTACCTCCACAAATCCATTACATCTCTATGGGAACTACCCTCACGTCACTTTACACCCATTAGTAATAGTTGGTCAGTGAAACCCCATAATTTTAAAAAAAAATTGTAACATCAAACGGCCATTTATTCTATTTAGATCTAAGTAAAGCGCACATGTAAATACCAGCTCAGAAAATGATAACTGTAAAAATATACAGGGGGGGGGGGGGAATGAGTCACCTCGCTCTACCTGCGATATGACGTGTTGCCGGTCTAAAACAGAGTTCTGACAATAATGCTACTCTCTCACACAAGTGGTTTATTTTAAACTCTTGCCACTGGATGGAATTTGAAGACAACGATCTTTCTTCTCCCCCCCCCCCCCACAGGTTTTACTCTATATTTCATTTAATTATTTGATACAAAGATTTTTAAACAAAAAGAAATAAGAAAAAAAGTATGCGTGACCTAATTTCAGCTACTTAAGAATTCACCCATTAAAATTTATCTCAAGTTCGGAAAGAGCATACTTGTCCCTACATATTACATTTAAATTATTTTTAAACACAGTGTATGTTCAGTATAGAAACATGTCTTGCTATTTTACGTCCTTTGTTACTTTATTCTCAACAGACAAAGGTTCTAAGGGATAATTTCTTAATCAAATGTATTGAATATTAATACCGCGCTTCGGAGAAACGTGCAGTAATGTTGTTTTCGTTTCCCTGTTCATTGAAGAAAACCAAAAACGTGGTATCTCCGGAAATTTAGCAACCCACCTCCGCTCCCCCACTCCCCCCCCCCCCCCCCCCCCCCACCTCCGCGGCACCATCTCATCTTTTCTCCTAGCCACGGTGTGTGTATCCGTCAGCGATTACCCACTTGCAGTTCTCGAATATTCACTGGCGGTTCAAATTGTTTTCTTGAAATTTTTTTTGGTGTGGTTTCACTAGGCATACAGAAACTTGTGTTTGTATATTTTTCTTGAAAGCTAATACAGTAAAAAAAATTTCACTGATACTAGTGATATATCTAAATCTATTTTGTAACATATTTGTTATTTATCACTGTCCCAGTTTTTTTCGTACTGCTAACTAAAATTGCCATATAGTCACAGCTGGTCTGTTCGTTTTCCGTTGTTAAAGTTTGTCCTTCCCTCTAGCCTTTACACGCTAGCAAGGCAGATCACAACCAATCGTAGGCCTAGCAAACACCTGCCCCTCGCTACTACTGCTCAATGCGCTCTTTCTGGGCGGCGTTCTATCCACACGACAGAAATTAGGTTCAGCTGTCTGTTGCGAACGGCCGGGAAGTCTTCTCTTTGTGCTGCTGTCTTTGTGTCTAAACCGGATCTCGGTTTTAAAAGGGAACGCTGTATCAAATCGACCTTGGGATCTTTTATTTTAATAATTTTAAACCACCATTAAGGAAATAGAGACCTACATTGTCTACTTGTTCTGATTATCCAAAGAGGCTTTAGTCTAAATAAATGAATATAATTTTAAAGCCTGATGTTGTACCACTTGATAGGCCCAATGTAAAGGATGGTGCAACTGTTGGAAATATAATCGTCATTGATTTATTTAGCCAAAGTTAAGTAATTATGATTATTGTATGATTAATCCATCTCAAAATTCGTTTAACCACATGGGTTCCCCTTCTTAACAACAGTTCTTAACCATCTACATTGTCTACTTGTTCTGATTATCCAAAGAGGCTTTAGTCTAAATAAATGAATATGATTTTAAAGCTTGATGTTGTACCACTTGATAGGCCCAATGTAAAGGATGGTGCAACTGTTGGAAACATAATCGTCATTGATTTATTTAGCCAAAGTTAAGTAATTATGATTAATGTTTGATTAATCCATCTCAAAATTCGTTTAACCACATGGGTTCCCCTTTTTTTTACGGGCATAGCTTAATAATATAAAACTTTCTTAACAGTCTTAACCATCACAGTAACCCCTGGAGTAAAAATGTAGAGAAAAGAGGAGTGGTTACTTACGTCAACTTTCTCAATAATTAAATCCCCCCCCCCCCTATTTTAGATTAATTTACCCTAAAGATATTTGTGTTGTATATCGTCTTACTTTGAGCATTAGGCCTAAATATTGGTCGTCGCTGACTATAACTTACGTGTTGATTTGTCTGGTCCATTCGGGCGATTAAGGGGGTTCCACCACACACACACACACACCCCACCTACGCCATTATTTACATATACATTTTCTCTGTTATGCTTGAAGAAGTAGGTCAGTAAGTTTCTAGGAAACGAGTTTAATAGACCGTGCATTTTTCTGGGGAAACCCTCAATGCTACAGTTGTGCCATCGCATTACAAGTTTGTTAAAAAAAAAAATTGCCCACTCGGCCAAATGAAAATTTGAAAAA
>NW_026733554.1:0-117500 GCF_028476545.2 Physella acuta
TGGCGAAATAAATCGACGTTAGCTCTGATTAACTAAATAGTCTAGCTAATTACACTTATAGACTTTAAATACAAAATCACACATTTGGTGAAATGGTAAGGTTGAAATAACAATTAAAATACGAACCATCACGCCTAAGACTGGATTATAATTTATAACTACCGGGCGATCAAACCTTTGTGTATATTGATGTATAATAAAAGTCATAACATAACACCGTCTATGTGAGCGTTGGATGTATTTATGGGCGCGATATTGTCCACACCCACCCCTCCTCCTTTACCCCACACCCTGACCAACAACCAACCACTTTCTTCCAGCCAACCTATAAATAGTTACCATGTAGTACAGGGAAATTATACCAGGTACACCGTCACGGTCAATGGTTGTTGGCGCGCTAAAGGGAATTAGGTGATTGGCGTCGGACGGGGGGGGGGGGGGGGGGGGGGCGTTAGTCTGTAATTAATGTTGGTTTAAAAAACTTAATTAAGCATCCAAATTACATCAAATTTGACGCCACATTGCATTGGAAATTTACTCACGTGCCAAGTTTTAAAACATTTGGTCCGTTAGAAGTGGTCAAAATTTCGCTCGCGAGTTGACGGTGCATTTGTTTAAAAATTAGCATAGTCCACGATTGACTAAATCGTTAGCTATTTTTTTTTTTTAATTTAGTTTGGTTGTTGTTTGTTTTTTTTCGTTTTAAGATACTATTATTTAAATTAATCATGTTTTTTTTCCTTCAAGTTCTATTAAAACATTATAAATATTTAATCTATGATAATAAGACCGTGACAATGGCTAGATGATTAACAACACAATTGTAATAATTAGGGATAATTTTAAAACATTGTAAATATACGCGTTCTAATTATTTTATTACCCAAACAAAGCCCTCTGCCCTAACGTTACTTATTTACACACATACCCCCCCTCCCACACACACACACTTAACCCTACTACCACATACACGCGTTTGTGTAAAAGAATGTTGACTGTATTTAAGCTGAATACTTGTGATAACGTTGTCAGCTCTCGGCCATTGAACTACGCCGCCATGTTTGTTTTACCCAATGATGTGTTCAGTGTAAACATACTGTCGCCTTAAAGATGGTGTCAAATGTTATAAATATTTATTGTAAAATATTTTCATCCACTTTTTTTATATTTATTATCATTCATACAATATTGTACAGCAAAATAGAATACTAAATTTCTTCTTAGAATAAGCTAGTAAAGTTTAAAAGTAATGTTGAAAGATTTTTGTTAATTAAGATATAATTTACTTTCTAAAGTATACTTTTGTTCAGATTAAGTCCCTTTAATTAAATCACTATGTGAAGGGTAAAATCCAAAAAATATTATTTTAATTTTTTTTTTATTTTTTTTTTAAATTTAGACTAATGTACATACACAATTTGTATTCTTTCATATGTATATATTGATGTTTTATACTTTTTTACCCATCCATGTTCATATTTATATATAACCAACACATTCATATTTTTATACCAACACAGTCATATTTTTTATACCAACACATTCATATTTTTTATACCTACACAGACGTTGCTATATAATAAACTGATGCTGAATAAATCTTACAGTGTCTTAATTGTTATTCCAGTTGTGATTCGCGTGTTGTTTCTAAAGTAGAGATTTATTACACTATGAAAGATAGTTTGGGACAGAGTGGTAAGATGGTAGAGTGTAGAGTGTACAATTGCCAACCCTAAAGTCTCGAGTTCGGATCCCGGGTTCGAGTCCGTAGGGCATCCTTAATAAGTACACCCAACTCTGATGGGTACCTGACTCAGGTTAGGGAAAGTAACAACGGTTGGTCATAGTGCTGACAACACTATCCCTTCATATGCCGAGGTCACAGAGACAGGTGAACTCTACTTCACTTGCACAATGGATTGTCAGGTTTTAAAAAGTAACATTAATGAATTATTGTTGTTTATAAACAAATCAGCACCTGATAGTTTCTCACACCGTATTCTGATCAATCCACAATCCAGTCTACAGTAACATGAGCGGAAGGGGACCACTACCATATTTGTATCTAATCCAAAGACATATTTTTACAATGTCTTTACAAAACAATGTTCCATATTTTTTAATATAATATTACAACTAATATTTAAAAATTCAAATTTCATTTCTACCAAGTTGTAATTTTTTTTCTTTAGAAAATCGTTAACGTTAGGCTAATTAAATATATTAACTTTGAAATTTGGGTAATCAAACCAATATTTAGACGAGCGTGTGTATTTTTGTATTCAAGGGTTTATACCCCCTTGCTGGCCATAGGTTATCCAAGGCATGATACAGGTGTAATGAAAGAGAGAAGGGGATGAAAGTATTGAAAGCGGTGAATGTTATGTTTACGTGAAATCCGTCTCGGCCCCCAGAGTTCACCACTCGTGTTGTGAGCTGTCTTTAATCACGTGGTCATTGTCCGGTTTGTACTTGTTTGTGTAAGGGTATAAAAGGTGTGGAGCTGGACTGCTAACCCCTAAGTCTTGAGTTCGAATCCGGGTTCAAGTCAGTAGTATGTCCCTGAGTCCACCCAACTCTGATGGGTACCCAACTGACTTTAGGGTAAGTAAAGGCGGCTGGGCATAGTGCTGACTACACTATTCCTTCATATGCCGAGGTCACAGAAACAAGTGAACTCTACTTCACTTGCCCTATAGACCGTCAGGTTTGGAAGGGACCTTTATTTTAGAAAAGGTGTGTGATAACGTATTTGATTGTCTCAATCCAGTACTTTACATCTATCATGTTAATGTAGGTTAGTACTTTAGTTCTACACCCATTGTATCTTAGTTTCATTTACTGATTTGTACTAGTATTTAGAATAGGCTCTGAGTAGATAGTGTAGGTGGTATTAAAATTTTATTTCAGTATTGTAACCAGCCTTTGTTTTTTTTAAGTCTTGTGTTTTCTAACCTGTTTGTTGTTGTTCATCTTATATGTTGTGTGACACACTTGAATACACGTAACAGCGTGTCGTTGTGTTCACAACAACAGGTCTTTGGGTAAAGATGTATGTTAATTAACGTACGTATGACGTTAGTGTATTACAATGAATATAGCTTGGTTAAAAAACATAGAACATTGTTTTTTTAATAGTGTTTTTTTTTCTTTTTGCCATCCAAAGTATTTATTCAATAACCCGGTTAAAGTAAGGGTTAGGTAACCGCAAATCATTACATTGTTACATACGCAGTATATTGTTAGTGTAGGGACCAAAAGTAAGGGTTAGGTAACCACAAGTTATTTCATGGTTAACACACGCAATATATGGTTAGCAAATACTAAGGGTTATGATTTGGTATCTGAACAATGGATAACACTGGTATTTGTAAAGCCGTATCTCTCCTCGGTATGTCTAGGTAGTGGTTCTTAACCTGGGTTCGATCGAACCCCAGGGGTTCGGTGAATCAGTCTCAGGGGTTCGGCAAAGGTCAAGACACACACCCATGTCGTATGATTCACGATCGGATTGTTTCAGTGCAGACAGTAGACCTATTAAGAAGGTTTCGGTAAATGCGCATATGAAACTAGTGGGGTTCAGTATCTCCAAAAAGGTTGAGAACCACTGGTCTAAGTGTAGAGGTCAGACACAAGGCGAAGCTGGACTTGTCGGTCTAAGTAAGGAGATGATGGTGGGGAAAAAAAGAATGCACCAAACAACAGCTGATGCACATGGATATACAGTAATAGTGTATAATTATTATACATTTGCCAGCAAATAGGGATGTATCGCCAACGCCTTGGGGGGGGGGGGGGGAGAGAATGTAAAATAAGATAAGCAAGCGTTGGACTGGAACCAACAGCGGTGAAAAAGGTGGACAGACGTAAACAATACTGGAAAAGGTCTGTAGAAAGAGAAGCAAGGGCAGCGGGGATTACATGGGCTCAGATGAAGAGAAATGCCCCGAGTCCGGTGGAGAAGTGGCTGGAGTTTTTGGCTTCTTAGGGGTTCCACAGGATGAAGTCAAGTAAGTGAAGTCAGGTCAGATAAGTAAATTCGTGCAGAAAAAATTGATCTTTCTCATTTCAATTCGATTTCGCGTTTAAAGCAGAACCATCTGTATATATATATATATATATATATATATATATATATATATATATATATATATATATATATATATATATATATATATATTACAGACATATATATGAATATATACAGACATATATATGTATATATACAGATATATATATATGTATAGGTCTATATATTATATATATATATATAATATATATATATATATATATATATATATATATATATATATATATATATATATATATATATATATATATATATATATAGCTATATATATATATATATATATATATATAGCTATATATATATATATATATAGTATGTCAGTTGTTTGTGTGAGATAGAGCCCACGTTCAGTAATTGACCGGGTGATCGCTTCTCCGTTTAACCGCAGATCGCTTATAAAAAAAATGTGTTCAAACTTCACATATTCCCCCAGCTAAACATACGATCATCAAGTGCTTCGGTTTTAAGGCTCCACTACCCCAAAAGTGCATGAAGCTTTTGTCACTGCGACCGTAACATAACAAGGGCGACACATTCGGAAACCCGCCGGACAAGTTTTTCAACGACTCACGTTTGGCTCCCAGCTGCTAGGTGTGGTAAAACACAACTGCTACATCCGTGAATTTAAAAAGTATGGTTTTCATCGTTTGTTAATAGTTGCAAAGGATGGTTGAGATATATTTTTAGAAATCGTGTACAATCATTGATTAAGTAGGATTGTGGGATTGGTTTATGATTTTGTTATTTGCACTTTATATGATAGGTTGGAGGTGTGGAGTAATATTAATTTGATTTGATGATTTGGTCTAGATTACAGGGGTCTCCAAACTTTTCAGCCCGAGGGCCGCATTAACTATCAAATATCTGCTCGGGGGCCAGAGTTTCCAGGCATCTGTTTGGTGTAGCAGCGCCCCCCCCCCCCTCCCCCCACCGAAGAACGTCTAGCGCCGCCCCCGACTAAAAATAAATTATTTAGAAATGTATACAAATTTTCTTGGAGAAAAAAGTCTGAAAAACTGAAAAATAAACACTCTCGGCGCCGACAAAATGTCAAAGTTTGTTCTCAAATTGTTCTTCACTTATTTTATTCTTGAAAAGGTTTGTTCACACAGGTATGTTGCTCCAAACTTTGAAAGGTAGTTTAATGTAAAAGTTTAAATATTAGGAAGGTCTTTCTTGAGCAAAAACTTATAAAATCGCACCCGCCCTTCTTTGAACTTGTCTCTAAGGAGGTCATTTGCCTGCAATTATATGACCTCCAGCTGTAGTCCAACTGGGCACATTTGCTTCAAATGTATTTTGAAACAGTTTCACTTCTTCTGCCTTTGAATCCAAGTCAGAAAACCACTACTGAAACTGCAGCTGGGTGTCTTTGCTGATCTCGCATGAACATGACGTAAAGGTTCCTCAGCCACCTCCAACTAAAGTTGATTTTTTTCATGGACATCAAGATCCCCGCGGGCCGGATGAGAGGACCTCGCGGGCCGCATCAGGCCCGCGGGCCGTAGTTTGGAGACCCCTAGTCTAGAACAACGAGATTAAAATATTTTGAAAACTATTTCTAAGTCCTCTGCGTTTCTGTCGGCATATCTGTAAAAAAATAAAAATCCATGTAACGTTATTTGCGGTAGTGGTGGACAGGGGTGAACTGACCCAGCGGTCTACCGGGAAAAATCACGGTAGACCCCTAAGATCGGTTTATTTTGTAAGAAAAGCTTCATTAAAAGTATCTTCCATTAAGTCAAAACCTCCTATAAATAAAGCCTCCATTCAGTGCAACAACTTTAAGTAAAGCTTTAAAATAAACCCGTTGGGCAATAGGATTTTGTGCAGAATAAACCATGTTTACATAATCCCCAGGACTCTATAAACTTTTTCTAAACCTCAGGACATTATAAACCTCAGGACATTATAATCACCAGGACATTATAATCACCAGAACATTATAATCACCAGAACATTATAATCATCAGTACATTATAATCACCAGGAAATTATAATCACCAGGACATTATAATCATCAGGACATTATAAACCACAGGACACTATATTTCTCATGACATTATAATCATCAGGACATTATAATCCCCAAAACATGATAAACAAATACCATGTTGACCTAAAACCAACGACCCCACACCGCAAATTACCTAAAAAACGCTGGCGTGTTTCAGTAGCCAAAACTTGCAGCTCAACACAGACTTGCTCAGTATTGATAAAACAGCCGGCGTGCTATTTGAATCATAGCAGTGTTTTATCTGGCTCCCCGCTACACACCTGCCAGACTTGATTGGACTACTGTTTACCTGCCCCATTGGTAAGTCATACATTTTCTCATTGCCTCACTCTCAAACACTCGAGAGACATAGAATCATAACATTATAATTATATACCTAGTGTATCAATATATCTTGCATATACTTGTTCTTCTGTTATACTTAGCAAAATGTAGTTTTAAATCGTTTTTCTTTAACGTAACGCGATTATAACTATATATACATATATATATATATATATATATATATATATATATATATATATATATATATATGAAGTATTATATTTTGTCTAGCTTATACGATGTAATCATAACACAAAGTCAATATATTATTTTAGCTTATTAAATTTACTAAAATAAATAATTTATGCCTATGTCACATTACGTTTAGCATGTTATGTAAGCATAAGATTACACAGTCAGCACATTACATGTAGCATATTATTATTACATACACTACATAGTGTGTAAACTTATTATTACACAGCAATATAGTATGTAAGTGTATTATTACACACGCCATGTAATATGAAAGCATATTATTACTCTCGTATGTAAGCAAAGTATTACACACGCTATATAGTAAGTGAACATATTGTTACACAGTTAACATATTTTTACAGTTGGAAACATTTGGTCTTGCTCAGTTTATTTAAAACAGAGCTTTTAATCACGATCCACATTGGTTTTTTAAAAACGAGTTCGCCTCTCCCACTCCCATTGTCACACAGTGCAACACCCCCTCCCATAAAATGACTTCACACCTAAGCCTACCACCTGGCTATACATATTGTTCGAAATCCTTTTGTGTATTTTTTTTTGCCTCGTGTGGGGGGGGGGGGTCTCAGCCCCCTTTTCTTTTAGATTCGCCCCTGCTCCATTCTTTTCCACATGCTACCCGCCTCACATATTCTTCTAAGATATCCAGACAATTAGTTTCTGTCTTGAGGATTTATCACCACAATTGATCTACAGTCGCATTGTTAAGCATATTTAGTTATCCTTATTATGGTTATCTATTAAAAAACAACTTCGTAACATACATTAAACTTTGTCATACATCGCTCCACTTCTTTTCTTTACACAACGGCAACTTACAGTAGTTGTTTAAGGTCAATGACCTATTGTATCAGATGGGCATTGAAGCAGTACATATAAACTGTGCATTGAAATAACAGACATTGAAACTACTGAAACTTAAAGCACAGAAATGCTTGATAAAGTATCCATTAAAACAGCAGATATAAGAATGAGCACTTAAACAGCACATTGAAACAAGTGAAATTTTTAGCACTGAAACCACCCTAGAATCAGTTAATAAGTCATTCATTGAAACAACAGACATTATAATTTGCACGCATACAGCACATTGAAACAAGTGTAAGTTTAAACATTGAAACAGTTCTCGAAAAAGCTGATAAATTATAGATTGCAATATCAAACGTAGTAATTGGGCACTTCACAGTATTTAGAAACAGTTAAACATTTAGCACAGAAACAGTTAACATTTAGCACTGAAACAGTTAACATTTAGCACTGAAACAGTTAAACATTTAGCACTGAAACAGTACATAGAAACAGTTAAACATTTAGCACTGAAACAGTTAACATTTAGCACTGAAACAGTTAACATTTAGCACTGAAACAGTTAAACATTTAGCACTGAAACAGTTAACATTTAACACTGAAACCGTTAAACATTTAGCACTGAAACAGTACATAGAAACAGTTAAACATTTAGCACTGAAACAGTTAACATTTAGCACTGAAACAGTTAAACATTTAGCACTGAAACAGTTAACATTTAGCACTGAAACAGTTAACATTTAGCACTGAAACAGTTAAACATTTAGCACTGAAACAGTTAACATTTAGCACTGAAACCGTTAAACATTTAGCACTGAAACAGTACATAGAAACAGTTAAACATTTAGCACTGAAACAGTTAAACATTCAGCACTGAAACAGTACATAGAAACAGTTCGAGATTTAGCACTGAAACAGTTAACATTTAGCACTGAAACAGTTAACATTTAGCACTGAAACAGTTAAACATTTAGCACTGAAACAGTTAAACATTTAGCACTGAAACAGTTCAACATTTAGCACTGAAACAGTTCAACATTTAGCACTGAAACAGCTAAACATTTAGCACTCAAACAGTTAAACGTTTAGCACTGAAACAGTTAAACACGGTACTTGATTAGAGCACTTATTTTGTCTACACTTAGAGTGGAGTCGTTACGTCTGATGTGGCGCTTTGGTTAATTTATGTTTGAAAACAATATTTCAAGCATATGTTTGCACAAAATTTCATAGCATTTTAAAATTGTCTAATGTTATAATTTCTTTCGAAAGTATTGTTAATACGATTACAAAATGTGTGTTTTTCTTTTATAACTTATTTTTAACCACGAAAGTATTTTCTATTTTTCTGGTTTTTATTATCTATATTGCCATTTCCTGTGGTATTTTTAAATCTGTGATTGTGTTGATGTGTCTTTACAACAACTTTGGATTGTGGGATGTGGTTGTCGCTTCGAAATATTCATTTTGGTCGAGAATGCAGTTTCATTTTTTAACGTTTTTGTGGTTTCTGTATTAGCTCATTCGTCTTTCGGTAGTTGGACCGGTCTCTGTTTTTCAGCCAGTTTCTGTGTCTTTAATTACATCTTTTGTTTGTCCATCGTGTGTTCTCATTGTCTCCTTCGTTTGTTATCTCGTCGATGTGACCCAACCATCTTCTAACGTAATTATGGTGTCTGTATTTGCTGATGTCCTCTTTCTGTCTAAGACTGGACTTTTGTGGTTTTTATGTTAAATTATCCATTTGAGTTTGTTACTGTATGTTCTGATCTGCTGAAGTTTATCTTGATTTGTTCCTTTAATTCTGTACACGACATTGACTTGTGCAGTGGTCAGTGACCGCTTAGCTTCTAACTGACATTAGAGATGAAATTGTGTCGCAATAGCATTGAAGGCCATTCATAAAGAAAAGTCTGGTGAACTTGTTACAAAAACGTAACCGTCACATCGCCATACTCAACCGCTCTCGCCTGAAAACGCGTAGAATTATTTGAAATGTCTTATATTTTCCTAGTAATTCATATCGGTGTGCGCGCAGTTGAGGCTCGTAAACTGTGGACAGCAACCCAGCTAAGAGACAACTCCAAAATCAAACAACAGCTGCTTTGTAGTTTATTTCTTGGATGGACAAAGGCTATGGAAGCAAATCTAGAAAGTAAAGCAGGCTGAAATCTCTCAATATTTGTGGTGTTCTCTTCTTCTACGATCTTAACTGTAATATTGGAATGGATTTCCTCCAACACAATTAAGAATTACGTGTCAGCATGTTATGGGCTATATAGGCTGTTGACTCCGACTAGAGGCGTAGCGACCCTTCTCGGCGCCCGGGGACAAACTTTCAATTTTGGCGCCCCCCTCGGGAACAACCTTTCAATTTTCAATTTGCACCCCCCCCCCCCCATATGTTTTTTACATTTATAATGCAAAACTGCAGCTAAAATGAGATTTTAATTTGTTTTTACAACCCATTTTGGCGCCTCCTAAGGTCGGCGCCCGGGGGCAAATGTACCCCCCTCGCTACACCCCTGATAGCTATCTCTTTCACTCTAAAGATGTGCACATATTACACAGGTTATGCGCGATCTCCAAATGTGGAAATTAAAGATTAGAATTCGGGAGAAGAGAGTAATTTATTTTTTCGCCTCAGACTTGTAATTTACAGCGTCAGTTTGCCTTGTATGTTCGCTTTGGTTACAATTTTCATCATCGGCTTGTGAGGGCTGATAAAGATTTACATGTCTTACATGTAGCCTACTTTCCTTCATGTAAGATGGTTTACTTATACATAGATCTAATTCAAAACGTCTAATTACAATTTTATTTTTACACCTGAAAATGCAAATGTGTTATTAAATGGTGATTCTATGATTTTTTTTTTCATTGGCGTGGTGGATTGATGGGGTTAATAAAATATTTCAAATATTATAAGCAGCTGGAATGTTATTTTATTTAATTATTTATTTTTTCTTGTTATTTGGGATGTGAGGTAAGTTGAGATACAGCAACGCCAGATTAATGAGAAATGATGATTTTATTCTTCATTTTACTCACAAATATTTCTTCACTATAGTTTATTAAACATGACTAATAACTGTTTATAATCCAAAATCAATAACAAACGAAAATATTCTTTAACCATATGTTTCTATTTTAAAAATTGCATTTTTTATAACCAGTTTTTAAAAAAGTCTTTCTCCCTCTAAATAGATAATTATTCCCATTCTTCGTAAGTGAATACTAAGCCGTGTTTACCTCCCCTTCCCATGTATAACCCGGTCTATTGACAAAAATAAAACGCATAAAACCAGTTTGGCCTCTTTGGCTGCTCGGGCGCATTAGATTTTTTTTTTCAGACTTATGAAAAGAATTTTTTTTTTGTATGTCATAAAAAAATGTTTGGCTGTATGTTTATGTGTGCGACATTCCGGCCTATATGTATGCGCGGTTGTATGTTAAGTTTGGTCGTGTTTGACTGTTTTGTATGTGGGAGATGTTTTGCTAGATGCTGCGTAGTATGGGAACTGTATATGTAGTATGTGTAAATTATGAGGATAATGGTTTTTGTATAGTAGTGATACATTTATGATTTTGTATTACGGTGTGATTTTGTCTGATTTCTGTGTCTTGTAGCATGTGTCTTGTAAATGTGTCTTGTAGCATGTGTTTTGTAATATGTGTCTTGTAACATGTGTCTTATAACATGTGTCTTATAACATGTGTCTTGTAACATGTGTCTTGTAACATGTGTCTTGTAACATGTGTTTTGTAATATGTGTCTTGTAACATGTGTCTTATAACATGTGTCTTATAACATGTGTCTTGTAACATGTGTCTTGTAACATGTGTCTTGTAACATGTGTCTTGTAACATGTGTCTTGCAACATGTGTCTTGTAACATGTGTTTTGCAGCATGTGTTTTGTAGCATGTGTCTTGTAACATGTGTCTTGTAACATGTGTCTTGTAACATGTGTCTTGTAACATGTGTCTTGTAACATGTGTCTTGTAACATGTGTCTTATAACATGTGTCTTGTAACATTTGTCTTGTAACATGTATTGTATCATGTGTCTTGTTTCATGTGTCTTGTAAATTGCTCTATAACACACTCTTTATAAACAACAACATAAGATTACATAACTGAGAAAAACTAAAAGCAATACAAACGTATAACTAATCCCCCTATTATATTTATATCTGATGCATTTTATATATGCCTTTTAAACCTAGTTCATCTAATCTCTTGAAGCGTATCGGAAGTATATTTTTAAAATGCACATTTCAATAACAACACTTGCATGTACTTTGAAGAGAAAGTTAAACAAAGCCTTCCCTCCCCCTCCTCCCTGATGCCTAACCTCAGTGTTAGACCGCAGAACATTTTCTACCGTCACGCTTCAATGATTGGTTGGGGTATATGACCGACAACCACTCTAGGAGGTATTGGCATGGGTTGTCCCTACTGGTTGGTATTTAATGGTATGTAACTGTCAACCCCAATAGGAGATATTGGCACGGGTTGTCCTGAATGTTTGGGGTATGTGACCGTCAACCCTATTGTCACGGGTTGTCCTGAATGGTTGGGGTATGTGACCGTCAACCCCTAATAGCACGGGTTGTTCTGAATGGTTGGTATGTGACCGTCAACCCCTATGGCACGGGTTGTCCTGAATGGTTGGTATGTGACCGTCAACCCTATTGGCACGGGTTGTCCTGAATGGTTGGGGTATGTGACCGTCAACCCCTATGGCACGGGTTGTCCTGAATGGTTGGTATGTGACCGTCAACCCCTATGGCACGGGTTGTCCTGAATGGTTGGTATGTGAC
This sequence comes from Physella acuta, assembly GCF_028476545.2. Lineage (NCBI taxonomy): Eukaryota > Metazoa > Mollusca > Gastropoda > Physidae > Physella > Physella acuta. Next base: position 12,279 of record NW_026733554.1, read on the forward strand.
CGTCAACCCCTATGGCACGGGTTGTCCTGTATGGTTGGTATGTGACCGTCAACCCCTATGGCACGGGTTGTCCTGAATGGTTGGTATGTGACCGTCAACCCCTATGGCACGGGTTGTCCTGAATGGTTGGTATGTGACCGTCAACCCCTAAAGACACGGGTTGTCCTGTATGGTTGGTATGTGACCGTCAACCCCTATGGCACGGGTTGTCCTGAATGGTTGGGGTATGTGACCGTCAACCCTATTGGCACGGGTTCTGCTGAATGATTGGGCTATGTGACCGTCAACCCTATTGTCACGGGTTGTCCTAAATGGTTGGGGTATGTGACCGTCAACCCTATTGGCACGGGTTGTGCTGAATGATTGGGCTATGTGACCGTCAACCCTATTGGCACGGGTTCTGCTGAATGATTGGGCTATGTGACCGTCAACCCTATTGTCACGGGTTGTCCTAAATGGTTGGGGTATGTGACCGTCAACCCTATTGGCACGGGTTGTGCTGAATGATTGGGCTATGTGACCGTCAACCCTATTGTCACGGGTTGTCCTAAATGGTTGGGGTATGTGACCGTCAACCCTATTGGCACGGGTTGTCCTGAATGGTTGCGGTATGTGACCGTCAACCCCTAAAGGCACAGGTTGTCTTGAATGGTTGGTATTTGACCGTCAACTCCTGTAGGAGATACTGGCACGGGTTGTTCTGTCACGCATGATAAAGTACATTTCAGGTGTGATGGTGCCACTCAGAATTTCTTTCAGATATCTCTTCTGTAGATGGTACACTCAATCCTCCTTCCCCCCCCCCCCCCCCCACTCAATCCTCCCCCCCCCTTACCTCTTCTCCAATATATGATTTATGTAGAAAATATATACTGAAGCAAGCATCCGCACTGGAAATGTCATGTGCCACCCCCCCCCCACCCCCTAACGTTTTAAGAGCACCCATCCCTTCCCAGAAAAAGAAAAAAATGTCTGAAAGAAACTCTCGCGCCAAACTAGATGTTCAGCACAGTAAATAGATTCTTGACAAAAGTAGAAACTACGGAGTAAAAAACCCGGGCAAGATATCTCAATTTCATTAAGGAAAATGAAATACGATATTTGTAATGGGAATTAACTCCATTGAATTACAGCTGCAAAGTTACGTTACTTGAATTCTTCGTGATTGTAAAATAAACAAAATTGCCGATTATATCTATAAGGGAAACTACTCAGAAGTATTTTGCCAAAGTTTTTTTTTTTTTTTTTTTGTAAAATAGGCCTACGACATTATTTATGACGTCATAAGGCGTGGTGCGCTAACAGCTCTGATAAGGTAACGACGTCACGGTTGGGTGATTTCCTAAAAGGAACTCTCCTCGGCAAATAAAAATCAGTGAAATACGAAATAGCGCGTGTGAAGTCAAGCATGTCATTGCTTTCTTGCGCAACCATTCAACCATAGAAGCGTGCAACCAACCAACTACTTCAATCTAAGCTAAAAAAAAATTTCCCACATTTTTTGTCACATTTTTTTTTGTTGTTGTTGAACTTTCCTCAAGTTGTAATCACTGACCCATGAACAACAAAAAAAAAAATTCATGTTATTACGTCTAACTTCTTTTCAAAACCTTTCAAGGGTGATAACTCCTCGTTATTGTATCTTCAAAGTTCATTCTTTAATATTTTTTTATGCTTCTAGAAAGTGCGAGAGGCTCAGGTTTCAAAACAAATCATTCCCGTTACATGTAAGATTATCATTTTAGTGAATTTTATATATACGTAATATAATATTTTTAAAAAAAATAATGTTCAAATTTAAATCATAAACACTTAGATAATTTTCTTAGCCGTGTGCAAACAGCAAAGGGGGGTAACTCGTAGGAATAATTCACCCTTTGACCTTAGTCTACGTCACTTGTGGAGACCACTCAGCCTTGAGTTGTACCTGACCTAACTCGTTGAGTCGTTCTTGTACACACACCGTGACCACAGATGAAATGTCTGCCCATCTTCTCCTATAGGTCTAATCGTGTCTATAGGCTACTTGAAAAGTTTCAACTATGTTAGTCTTATGTGTAAATACTCATATATAACCTAAGTTTATTTTTTTTTTAATTTCAGCCATATTTTACATATGAATGAAACATTACAATTTTTTTTAAAGCATGCGTATTTAAACTTAGGCATATTTTACTTTATACAAAATTTATTCACTTTTACGTAGTTGTAAAGTAAGCCATTCATATTGTCCATGTGTACATAACTTCATCAAAATTGTATATGTGCTGAAATGATTTCATTCATGTTTTGTAAATATTTCAATAACTTTAGCCATTGTTTAGTAAAGTTCCCTTTACAAACCTGACGGCCCGGGGGTCAAATTAAGTAGAGTTCACGTGTTTCTGTGACCTCGGCCAGTGTCGTCAGCACTATGCCCACCCACTTAACTTTCCCTAACATGAGTTAGATACCCGTCAGAGCTGGGTGGACTCAGGGACGTTCTACTGGCTGGAACCCGGATTCGAACTCGCGACTTTCGGGTTAGCAGTCTAGCGCTCTACCGCTAAGCGTATCCTTCCCATTAGCCATGTTTATGTGTATCAATAATTTTATCCATAGTATGTACTTATGTGTAAGTATTTTCCTCCATCTTTAAATCAAGTCAAAGATAACCGAAAGTGCGAGCTTTACACACACACAAACACACCAAAACAACCTCCATCTTCTCTTACGTGACAACCCATACACACACACACACACACAAACACACGCCCTGGCAGAAAGACAGACCAAACATAATTCTTTAGAAAAGCCAAATTTTAAAACAGTCCCACCAATTGTCTTTTTAGTCGCTATTTTTACATCGTTATTTTTTCTCCCCCTTCTTTTTTTAAATTCCCCAGTCCATTGTTTACGTCTCACACGTGTATATCAATATTTACTTTCCAGGCTTTCTCTCTGCCCCCCCCACCCACCTCCTCCCTCCTACACACCCGCCTTCCTTCTTTCTTCGCCTGATTAAGAAACAAAACAAATTCTCACACCTGGTCAGTATTTGTTGTGGTCCACTGTTGATCTTATTCCTACCTGCGACAGGTTATTTTAACCGTTTTGTTTTTCACGCATATCTTCAACTTCTTGCCGTGTAAGGATTAAAATTGCGTCGGTGCGTCCGTTGATGCGGCTATTAATACGTCATCTGTGACGTTTACATCTCAGAAATGCTAATTAGAGCTGTAATCTTAAAAGGGCGGTGTTTGAAATTGTAATTTCCCTGGTGTGTCGGTGTTATGTGTTGTGTCTGCTAAGATTTACGTAACTGTGTTGGGTCGGTTGAGATTTACGTAACTGTGTTGTGTTGGTTGAGATTAACGTAACTGTGTTGTGTTGATTGAGATTTACTTAACTGTGTTTCGTCGGTTGAGATTTACGTAACTGTGTTTCGTCGGTTGAGATTTACATTGCTGTGCTTTGCGTATGAGACATAGTATATGATCTTCTGCACTGTAAATAGTCTTGTTGTATAGTAGTGTTGTGTCCCCTACATAGCAACTAGCCTGGTTGTATAGTTGTGTCCCTTACACTGCAACTAACTTGACCAGAGTGTGCGAGTCACCTTGTGTGGTAACTGAAGGTGTCACCCCAACCCACTCCAACAATTTTGCTTTGGTGTCACCGCTGACTGGCCAGGTAGGGATAACCTGGGGTGCAAACAAATTCTAAACTTTCCGGGTTTGTTCTCGTTTGTGTGGACAAATCTGACGGAAATCACACAGCTGTTTTGTACGTTACCTAATGAATATTTCATGGAAAAAGTTTTGTTTTAGACAAAGATTGCACTAGACGACAAGACTAGATACTACTTTCCATTTAGATAGAGACTGTTTATTAAAGGATAAGGCTAGACACAGTTTTTGTTTATACAAATTATAGCGATGTTTTTCCTATTGACAACGAATGCCTTTGGTCAAAACTTTTTTGTTGAGTGTGGCAGTTTTCATTGTAGAGTACCAGATCAGAGATTCAGCGCCCTTAAGGCGATATGATGTACATACATTTTAATAAATAACCTAGTTTGGAAAGTGGTGTTGAGGAAGAGAATATGCACATATAATTATGGGGCCCTTAGGATGTGTGCCATTTTGTCATTTCCTCACCCTAGCTTTTGATAAGTATTTCGAAATAAAAGTCTAAATTAACACAACTGTATACAGACGTATTTTATATTCTCGATGCGTGTCAGATCATTTAATTGTCAGCCATCTTGTTTAAAATATTATAAATGATTATATAACATATAAACCTAAACTGTGAAATTGCATTCAAAAAGATGACAACGTGGTCGGGCAGGGAAGCTTATTCCAGAAGTTTCGAGTTCGAATCCACGGGAATGATGAGTTTCTTTGGCTGTGGACAGCAACCCATCTATGAGAGACAACTCCAAAATCAAGTATATTAAAAGTACATATTTACTATATAAATTCCATTTCGTGGGGGGGGGGGGAGGCAAGAGACTTACTTCGAAGAGATGCCTGGAAGAAACTCTTCATAAAAGTGTTGATTGAACTGTATGTCGTCCATTAAAAGAAACCCCCACTAAGTGTGACACAGTAGGATTCAAACGACATACATATATATCCAAGCACAGTGCTCACTGCTGCTCCTAATCAAAAATTTCCAGGCACCCCTCTCCCGCCCCCCCCTCCCCAAGTCACCTCTCCCTCGTAACGCCACTAAAGCCCATACGAGAAATCATATACTACGGCTGTCTGATCGATAAAAAGCTGCATCTAACAGCAAACAGCCCTCATAACAGCCCTCACAACAGCCCTCACAACAGCCCTAACAACAGCCCTCCCAACAGCCCTCACAACAGCCCTAACAACAGCCCTAACAACAGCCCTAACATCCACCCTCGCAACAGCCCTCCCAACAACCCTAACAAACAGCCCTCACAACAGCCCTCACAACCACCCTCACAACCACCCTCACAACAGCCCTCACAACAGCCCTCCCAACAACCCTTACAAACATCCCTCACAACAACTCTCACAAACATCCCTCACAACAGCCCTCACAACAGCCGTCACAACAGCCCTCACAACAACTCTCACAACAGCCCTCACAACCACCCTCACGACCACCCTCACAACAGCCCTCCCAACAGCCCTTCCAACAACCCTAACAAACAGCCCTCACAACAACCCTCCCAACAGCCCTCCCAACAACCCTAACAAACAGCCCTCCCAACAGCCCTCCCAACAACCCTAACAAACAGCCCTCACAACAACCCTCCCAACAGCCCTCCCAACAGCCCTCCCAACAACCCTAACAAACAGCCCTCACAACAACCCTCCCAACAGCCCTCCCAACAACCCTAACAAACAGCCCTCACAACAACCCTCACAACAGCCCTCACAACAGCCCTCACAACAGCCCTCACAACAGCCCTCACAACAACCCTCCCAACAGCCCTCCCAACAACCCTAACAAACAGCCCTCACAACAGCCCTCACAACAGCCGTCACAACAGCCCTCACAACAACTCTCACAACAGCCCTCACAACCACCCTCACGACCACCCTCACAACAGCCCTCCCAACAGCCCTTCCAACAACCCTAACAAACATCCCTCACAACAGCCCTCACAACAACCTTCATAAACATCCCTCACAACAGCCCTAACAAACAGCCCTCACAACAGCCCTCACAAACAGCCCTCACAACAGCCCTCACAACAACCCTCACAACAGCCCTCACAACAGCCCTCACAACAGCCCTCACAACAGCCCTCACAACAACCCTCCCAACAGCCCTCCCAACAACCCTAACAAACAGCCCTCACAACAACCCTCCCAACAGCCCTCCCAACAACCCTAACAAACAGCCCTCACAACAACCCTCACAACAGCCCTCACAACAGCCCTCACAACAGCCCTCACAACAGCCCTCACAACAGCCCTCACAACAACCCTCCCAACAGCCCTCCCAACAACCCTAACAAACAGCCCTCCCAACAGCCCTCCCAACAGCCCTCACAACAACCCTAACAAACAGCCCTCCCAACAACCCTAACAAACAGCCCTCCCAACAGCCCTCCCAACAGCCCTCACAACAGCCCTCACTACCACCCTCACAACAACCCTCCCAACAGCCCTCCCAACAACCCTAACAAACAGCCCTCACAACAACCCTTACAACCGCCCTCACAACAGCCCTCACAACAGCCCTCACAAACAGCCGCGATAAACATTTGCTGCAGGCACACAAGCTCTTGCGCATGCTCAAACTTCTGACGCCGCGCCTTCAACACGTCCTCTACCATCAAACTGTTGATCAGCTGGACAATATTTGGTGTGATGGTGTTCTTCTGTTTTTGGCCTTCTCAAAAATTTAACCACAATCCTGCAGCCGGTAAAAAAAAACCAAAAAAAAACATTTAGAATGTTTCGATTTTTGTGTGTATAAAAATACCTTGATCTAAATAATTCTAGGAATATTCTACAAAAATATTGGGTTTATTTGGCATAAAAAAGTTGAATGTGAATGTTTTGAGTTTCAGTGATATTAATACTTAACGTCTTTTTGGGTGTATATATTGTGGGTGTTTAGATAGGAAAACATTATATAGGGCCTATTTTGGTGGAAAGAGTATAATTAGGTAGGTATGGCATATTTGGGTGGGCAAGTATATTTAGATGGAAAGGGCACATTTGGGTGGAGGGGGCACGTTTAGGTGGAGTGGGCACATTTAGGTGGAGGGGGCACATTTAGGTGGAGAGGGCACATTTAGGTGGAGAGGGCACATTTAGGTGGAGGGGGGCACATTTAGGTGGCGAGGGCACATTTAGGTGGAGTGGGGAAGTACATTTAGGTGGGTTCAATTTAAAAACCAACCGTTTGTGTGTGGTTCATTGGGAGCACGCAGAGTTCTTCTTCTTCTTCTTTGTTCTTGATATTAATGTTGGAATGGATTCCTCCCAACAAAATTAAGTATTACGTGTCAACTTTGTATGCACCATATAGGCCGTTGATTCCGCTTTGCTTTTTTTTTACATTTGCTTCCATAGCCTTTGTCCAACCAAGAACAAACTAGAAGGCAGCAGTTGTTTGTTTTGGAGTTGTCTCTCATAGAAGAGTGGCTGTCCCCAGCTAACGAGCCTCATCTGTCTGGGGGTTTGAACTCGAGACTTTTCGATTTAGCAAGCATGACCCGACCACGCCGATCTCACGCAGAGATCGAAACCCTGAACTCACCTAAGCAATCCGCCCCTCCACCCCCCCCCCCCCAAAAAAAATTTCCAGACTTTTTTCTCAGGGGTGCACTTGATATTTTCGGGGGGGGGGGGGGCGGACAATGGTAAAAGTATATGTTTTCTATGTAAATTACATCATTTCGTTCTGGGGGCGGTAAACTTTCTTTGGGGATGGGGGGGGGAGATGCCTGGAAGAAACTCTGCCCCCTCCCCCCTTCCCACCTACCAAACGGCTTTTATAAAACATGCTTTTATATAAGCTAAGAAACAGAAAGCTATAACTAAATTAAAACCGGTGAATACGAATAATTTTGTCCGTCAATATGTACACGAACAGCCTCCATACCAGCAGATCAATGAAATAAAAATATTGTCAAACGTTTTTCCATTGATGACCAGCTTTAGCCTGAGTGGGGAAAAAACTTAGTCAAGAGGAAAAGCAAGGGGTAACCAGTTGGGTAGACAAATACAAGGCGAGAATTGGTGCGTGAAGAGTTGAATCACGCCCTACCTACTGCTTGGCCGTCCTACACCCCAACTCTACTCCACTCTACTCCGCCTTACCTACATACACACACACACACACACGCACGTAGGCATACATACACGAGTGTGTAAAGAAAGTATTGTTGTCCCACTCCCTCCCTCCCACCTGCACAATATGTTACTTATACACACAGACAACCCCTATATATATATATATATATATATATATATATATATATATATATATATATATATATATATATATATATATATATATATATATAAGAGTAGTGGAAGGGTTTTAAAATAGAAGACTGATGATTAGGTCGTCTAGAAAGAAATAGGTTTAGTTGGTGTCTGGTCAAGACCTCAAAGAAAAGGCCAAAAAGGCAGACATTGGCTAAATGATGTGGAGACAAAACTACGACAGCTGGGTGTTCAGCCATGGGAGAAGGCAACAGCATACAGACTTGAGCACAAGAAGGTAGAAAAGCAGGCGAAATGTGTGCTGTAGAGCCAGACAGACAAAAGAATCCTAGTCACACATGATAGACAGACATACAAACCAAACCTCACCCATGATAGAAAGACATACAACCACACCTCATCTATGATAGACAGACATACAAACCCTTACATGCTAGACAGACAGACATACAAACCACACCTCACCCATGATAGAAAGACATACAACCACACCTCACCCAGACTACATATTCATACAACCACGCCTCACCCATACTACATAGACATACATACAACCAAACCTCACCCACGCTAGACATGCATACCAACCAAACCTTAGCCATGATAGACAGACACAGTGGCGTAGGCAGGGGAGGTGTTAGGGGGGGGTGCAAATCGAAAGTTTGTCCCCGGGTAAAAATTGGAACACCCCCCCCCCCCTTGAGACGATCCTGGCTACGGCACTGGACAGACAAACCAAACCGTAGCCGTGTAGGTACATACTACACAGACAGACAAGCCGAGTGAATATTATTTAACAGATCCAAATCATCTCCCCTACACATATCTGCGATATCTCTTTATGTTTGTATATTCGTATTTGCACGCCTAGACAACCGGTTCTTCCAGTTACCGAAAACTGAAAAAAAACTATCTTGACTTACTATCTACTTTACTGTTGTGTTGGTCTGTTATTTTTTATTTCGTGTGTAAATGTATTGACCTCGCAATCATGTTATTTTTAAATGTAAACAATGGTTTACACATTGTAAAATATGTAATAATTTTACGTGTATAACTTGCAATGTTATTGCTTTTAATTCTTTTAATGTCCTATTTATAGAACCCATTTTTCCCCATAACTTGCCTCCGGCTAGTCGATTGTTGACTCCATTAATGTATGCTATATTTAGCTGTGTAGTCACGTGACTCTGTACAACGAAAATCAATTAATGATTATAAATGAGGTCATTTTTTAGATATTAAATAAAGCGGTTTTTTGTATGCTGAAATGGTGGGGAAGAGGGTTGGGTGTCACAGACCTAACCTCGCCTACACCATATTTGCTGTCTTTTTCTTTCAGACTTTTTTTCTCTAGAGTGAGTGGGGGGGACACTTGTAACTTCCGGTGGGTGGGGGTGGACTTAAATTCTGGGGGGGGGGGGGCACAGGTTGGAAAATATACTTTCGATATAAATGTAATTGCAATTGGGCAGGGGTGGTAGACGTGCTTCTTGTGTTCCGTGGGTTCCCCACCCCCACCACTCCCCCGGAAAGATACCCGATATAAACTTTACGTCACATAAAATACAGATCCATCTAAATATGGTTTAACATCTTCATCATTATCATCAACAACAGCAACAACATCATCAGCAGCATAGTAGCATCATCTTCATCAGCAGCAGCATTATCATCATCATCATTTCTGTAAATAGAGACACGACCGCACCTCTCCATCGTACTCAGTTTTGATCTATTCCTCCAAGTTGGGCCCACGACTTTCCGGCCACTGATACTTCACTCGCAACTGATCTTTTCCAAGTTTGCTTTTAATCTATCTACTTTCCTTTCTCCTGTTATAATTGCGCTGAAATCGCGAAGATCGAACTTCTCATTGGACACCCACGCTGTCGTTTCAGTGTCTTGGAAGAATTGATAAACCACGAAGATCAAATTCCACTCTACACCCACGATGTAGTTTGAGCATTGAGAAATCTCCCGGATCGAATTCCACAGCCGACACGCCCAATGTGAATCTACAGAAAAACGTCAAGGAAAAAAATATAACGCTGTGCAAACAAGACGACCTGACCTAGCTGATAAAAATATATCGCATAGCTACACGTTTTCAACCGAGATTATGCAAATATTTAACAACACACACCCACGTGACATCAACAATGGTAGAATCGGTGGTATCATTCCGCTTTCAACATTCTCTCTGTGTCTTTTTTATCCGGTTTATCCTGGCTTTCCTATTGGTTAACTACGTGTCACGTGATGTCAACAATGGTAGAATCGGTTGTATCAATTCGCTCACAACAATGTCCATGGGTGTGTTACAAATCCAGCAGATCCTAGCTTAGTAATTGGTTAGCTACGTGTCACGTGATGTCAACAATGGTAGTATCAATTCGCTCACAACAATGTCCATGCGTGTGTTACAGATCCGGTAAAACCTGGCTCAGTTATTGGTTAGCTACGCGTCATGTGACACGGTTTTAACCCTTTATCTCGCTTCTCAACGTGCGCAACTTTCTATTTATTTTGTCATAGATATCTGTGTATTTTCCTTTAGAAAGAAAGAATGCTTCAGTACTCTGTTGCAGAGTTTCTTCCAGGGGTCTCTTTTCATGTGGGCTTCACCCCCCCCCCCCTGAATAAAAATCTACGGTCCCCGAACGAAATGGAATTTATATAGAAAATATATACCTCTACCAGTGTCCAGAGGCGTAGCGACCCTTCCCGGCGCCCGAGGACAAACTTTTCGATTTGCACCCCCCCCCCCCCTCAAGATTTCGATTTGCACCCCCCCCCCCCTCAAACTTTCGATATGCACCGTCCTCAACCTTTCAATTTATTTTTCCAACCCATTTTGGCGCCCCCTAAGGTCGGCGCCCGGGGACATATGTTATTTGAAAGATCCAGGGGTCACTTGAAAACTTCTGAGGGACGGGGACAATGGTCAAAGAATATATTTTCTATATAATTTTTTTCCGTTTCGTCTGAAGAGGGAGGGGGTGGGGTGGAAACGCAGAGGGGGGTAGGTCATTCCCTCTACCCGAAAGATGCCTGAAAGAAACACTGATCCACCAGCGGTCAATATACCTATATCCATTCAGGGACTATATTTTTTTTACAAGAGACCATTAAAGACGAAACACTATTGTGACTATTTCAGTGCCACTTCGTTCCCACATACCAATTGACAAACTCCCCTAAGTAAAAAAAAAAAAAAAAAAAAAAAAAAAAAAAAAAAAAAAAAACCAGAGTAAAAGCCCTTGGATTTTATAAAGTAAATACGGTACTATTTACCTACACACTGAAACGTACCGATCCAAGTACCGATACGCTTGACGTAATCGATAAGATCGATATATCAATCAGACGCGCTTGATGCCAGAAAACACGATCCTAGCTAATTGATACTTAGCTGCTTGCGGCGTTTTGTTAAGATCTTGATTGTGTAACATTTTTGTAGTGGTATTTTGTTACGATTGTGTGACGTTTTTTGGAGTATTATCCTGTAGTAGAGTTAGCTGAGTTGAAGTTACTGTCTTTGAAATATGACTGCTTTGTTTGCAGAACGACTGAGTATTCGTGAATGTAAGAAGAAGTGTAAAGGACGGTAGTTCTTGTATTAAGCTTAGCGGTACTTGGTGAAGATTTAGGAAAACGACGAGTCTTGTAATTTTTACGGTAGTGTCGATGTGCAATTGGGGGAATTTGTATACCAGTGTCCGATAATAGAATCTTCTTTAAAAAGGGGGTATTAGGTTACTGGTAGTTAACTAAATATACACACTGCTGGCTCATGTCAATGCTAACCCTGTCCCTAACCCTAACCCCAACTACAGTCCTACCATACGCCTAACCCTAATTTCTGACCATAAAATTAGTCGAGATTAGAATACTTTTATAATACTACTAACAACCCAACACACCTATTTTAGGGAAGAGCCTATTATCAGACATCTGTATCTAAAATCATCCGTGCAATTATATTCACGGATGGATGTTACGTTTTACAAGCGTTGTGTGTTGGGTCAGATTATCAGAATATGAACAAAAGAAAGAAAAAGAAAGGCTATCGATATATTGATAATACTAATAGGCTTACTACTACTACTACTATTGTTACTACTACTACTACTAGTAATAATAATAATAATAATAATAATAATAATAATAATAATAATAATAATAATAATAATAATAATAATAACAATAGTAATAATAAAAATAATATAAGTAATATTAATAATAATAATAATAATAACAACATTAATAATAATAATAATAGTAATAGTAATAGTAGTAATAGTGGTAATAATAATAACAGTAACAATAATAATACAGTAGCGTAGCGAGGGGGGGGGGGCGGGGGGGGGGGGACATATGTCCCCGGGCGCCGACCTTAGGGGGCGCCAAAATGGGTTGGAAAAATAAACTGAAAAGGTTGAGGGGGGGTGTAAATCGAAAGTTTGAGGGGGGGGTGCAAATGAAAATCTCGAGGGGGGGTGCAAATCGAAAAGTTTGTCCCCGGGCGCCGGGGAGGGTCGCTACGCCTCTGTAATAATAATAATAATAACAACAATAACAATAACAATAATTAATAATGATAATAGCTATAGCTATAGCTATAGTAATAATGACAGTAAAAGTATTAGTACTAGTAATTACAACAATAATAATATTTACAATACCAATAAAAAAAAGTATAGTAATAATAGTAACAATAACAAAAAAGTGCCGGCATAGTTTTAAAGAAAGTCTGTTTAGACATTGATTGTACTTAGGCAATTTGTGTTAAGTTTAAGCATCCAATGTATCAAAACATAATGTTGTTAAGGTAGAGGTTGTGTTAAAGCTGATGTTGTGTTTAAACTCAGATCATGTGTTCATATGTTGTGTCTCCTTTGAATGTTTGCGTTTATTCGGAATTTTTATCGTTAGAGATAAGCACTTCCGTTACTGTACTATCCGTTGTTTTATTTTAAGCGTCAGACATTGTACTGAAGCCTGTCAGCTCTCATAATGAAATATGTCAGCCCTTACACTTAAACCTGTCAGCCCTTATATTAAAACCTGTCAGCCTTTATACTGAAACATATCAGCCCTTAAACCTGTAAGCCCTTATACTGAAATCTATCAGCCCTTACACCTGTCAGCCCTTACACTTAAACCTGTCAACCCTTATACATGTAAACCATTATACTTAAACCTGTCAGCCCTTACACTTAAACCTGTCAGCCCTTATACTTAAACCTGTCAGCCCTTAAACCTGTCAGCCCTTATATTAAAACCTATCAACCCTTATACGGAAACCTATCAGCCTTTATACTGAAACCTATAAGCCCTTATACTCAAACCTATAAGCCCTTATACTTAACCTCTAAGCCCTTATAGTTAAACCTGTCAGCCCCTACACTTAAACCTGTCAGTCCTTATACTGAACCCACATTAAAATATATCTCCTTTTAATGCTGTTTTTTTTATTGCATTCCAGATACATAATGGGCGAGAGATAAGAGCCAGAATGACGTAACGAATGACGCAGCTGAACACACACTGAACCACAAACCACACACCACCATGTCAGGTCTAGAGGTCACCAAGAAGGTCAGCCACCTTGACACCTTTCACGAAGATGTCTTCACCGACGACATCATCAAAATCATCGCCGCCTCGGCAGTCAGTCAGAAGGGCAAGAAGAAAAAACTGGTTCTCAACAAAACGGGGATGAAACTCATCCAGTCCAGGTTTCTCCAAGAGCGAAAGGTTGAAACTTTTCCCATCTCCGAGATCAAAGCCGTTGAGAAAACTCCAAACTCCAAGTCAACTATCATGTTTGTGATGTCGGATCCTAAGAAAAAGTATAAAATCTTAGCTTTCAAGTGCAGCTCTGAAGAAGATGTGATTCTTCTGACTTCCATTTTCTCCAAGATCAAAAGCGACATGCATTCGGCTAACGTGGAGTTAAGAAAAAGAGAAAACGGGAATTGGACTTTGAGCCAGAGGAGCGCCCATAACGCAAATCGCCATCTGACTGAGATTTTTGTTGAACGTAAACAACCCTACGACGAAATTGCGACGAAATCTAACGGTAATGTTGCGCATGTGCCTGTTCTAGATCGCAGTAAAACGGAACCAATTCAAACGCAGTCGACGAGTACTTTTATCAAACGCTCCAATAACAACAACAACAACTACAATAACAACAACAACCACCACACAAAACCGGTGACCGTCACTACCACGGAAAACGTAGTGACCATCACAAACGAGCATGGGCAGACGAAGGTCAAGGATTTGGATGATGATTACGTCATCGAGACGGAAGTCTCCCCGTATCCTTACGCGTCGATAAAAAAGAAACCGCACGATGTCCAGGATGTAGAATCTGTTCGCGACGAACTGGAGAATCTGACGTACGAGGTTCGCGAGCTGAGAGCCAGGTTAGACTCGGACCGACCAGACGGCAGCGTCGTGTCCCACAGTCTGGCGCCCTCCGTTCGGTACCACTCGGGCCCGGTCGCCCTGCCTTCGAGGCCGGTCGTCTATGCGACGTCATCCCACGTGGCCCAGCCCGTAGTTTACCGAGCGCCGCCGAAGACGTACGAGGCCAGGATGTCGGTGCACGCGGGCTACTACACAAATCCATGGGCGTCACATCGCAGACTGACGGGGGAGTTCGCCGGCCCGCCCAGGGTGCTAAGGCGCCATCTTTCAGGTAACAACAACTGCTTATTTAATTAATGTACATTTACATTAATTACATTTACCCCCGTGAATATAAATAATTTTTTAATCCACTCAACAATCATACAATTCCTCAAACAAAACAAACTTTGGGTTTAACACAAACATATCTAAACATATCTAAAAATCAATTCAGTAGGCCTACTAATAGTATTTCAAAAGATTTTTTTTTTGGAAATGACAATAATATTTATAGAAACCCTATAAATGTGTAGTAATAGGGCTGAAAGTAGGTCACCAACCAGTTCTATGGCTCATGCAGGTTTTATTTAGCCGTACAACTGGTTGGTGACCTACTTACCAGCCCTATTACTTTAACACCATAATAAATACAGTTATCAATATACAATGTTATAAAAGGAAAGGGTGTGGTTTATCAAAGTGTTATATTGTTTTATATGGGGTGGGTAATGATATAGAATAATGTTATAAAACAGCGTTTTATGTTCTTTATTATTATTACTATCTATATTGGA
Organism: Physella acuta; assembly: GCF_028476545.2. Lineage (NCBI taxonomy): Eukaryota > Metazoa > Mollusca > Gastropoda > Physidae > Physella > Physella acuta. Next base: position 27,430 of record NW_026733554.1, read on the forward strand.
TTATAAAGATAAAAAAACTGGCTAAAACGTTATTTCTTTGAACGCTATGCCAGGCTTTGTGGTTTTATCACACATTATTTTCCCTATATTGACAGATTCCCAAAAATTTTAAAATCACTTTGTGTACTGTGAAATGGTGTTGTGTGTGAGGGTGGGGGTGGGGGTGGGTGGTGTGGGGGGGGGGGGGCTCCTAGGCATATCTGTGTGGGTGGTGGTAGAGCCGGCATTAGGTACGTACGGGGTGCTGGGATATGGAAATTATATTTAAAGTAAGTAACAAAGGCTGCGGTGTATCAAAAACCAGTGGCGTAGGCAGGAGGGGGTTAGGGGGGGGGGGGTCATAACCCCCCCATAGACCCCTCGGTATATATATATAGTTTGAGGGGGGTACAAATCGAAAGTTTGAGGGGGGTGCAAATCGAAAGTTTGTCCCCGGGTAAAAATTGGAAACCCCTACCCATTGAGACGATCCTGGCTACGACACTGTCAAAAACTTTATAATTTTTGTTACATGCCTATACATTATACACAGTGTGCAGGATCATGTATGTCCTCTTACTCTCTGGTACCCTTCAATGACGCTACAGCATGACGTTTTAAAAAAGTAACCTTCATTAACATTTACATAACGAATTGTATTTTTTTGTTCACACAGGAGAGTCAGACCACAGCAGCAAGATGAAATACGAGACCGACTCGGTCATCTCCAAGTCCAGCCACCGGTCAAGATCGACACACAAATCCGAATTCTCCATCCCGACTACGATACCTAGGACGATTGAGGATACCTACGGCCGTCACACGATTGTCAGACGTCGCGACCCCGCCCAGGTGTACCTGGTCAGGCCACGCCCCCACACCTACCACGATGTTGTCCTTTGATGTTGAGGGGTGGGGTACTGTTGTTTTAATCATTGTATCATATTACTGTGTATCTCTAGCAGGAATGTGTAAGTTGATTTACGTATACCGATTAATTTGAGTGGGGCCAAGGGAAATAACTCGTTTTTTAAAAAGGTAATTAACTCACTATATTTTTACTTAATAGATAACTTTGTAAAAATATAATCTTAAACCAAACAAAAAGGTCTATATTTAAATACTTTGCAATGTTTTAATTTGCATTCTTTTAATTCTGTTACATTATTTAAATAAGCATAAGCTCTTTTTTGTGTAAATTTGTTTAATTACTCTGTGAAAACCTATATTTGTTTTAATTGACAAGCCTAATTAATTAGCAACGTGTTTCTTGAAATAATTACTGGGAAAACGGTGTTCAGAATCCAAATATTTCATTCAAACAACATTCATTTAAGATGGTTTACTTATACATAGATCTAATACAAAACGTCTAAATATTTTTAAAAAAAGTAAATTTAAAAATAAAAAAAAAACAACCTTAAAATGCAAATGTGTAATTAAATGATGATTCAAGGGTTTTCGTTCCCTCGGCGTGGTGGGTGAGGGGGGTACGGGGTGGCATTTGGGTTTTTAAGTAGAGCTGAAATACATTTGTGATTACAGAGCCGGTGATGAAAACTGTAATACTAAAGCGAACACACACAACTGACGCTGTAAATTACATGTCTGAGGCGGAAAAAAAAGAAGAAAAAAAAAGAATTTTTTTTTTTTCAAACTATATTTAGTGTTTCCTGTTCAAATACCAACCTATAAAAGAACTGAAGGCTTTATGTTATGCCCTGTTATGGACGTTACGAAATTGAGGCCGATTGCGAAGCAATTCATCTCTCACCCCACTCCCCCACCCGTGATTGCTTATCGATTACGAGTTGGTGACGGGCGAGCCTACCAACACAGACACCTTTCCAATAACTACACTTCTGATCGGAATAAATTATTGGTAAAAATCAATGCCATCGGGTCAGCGTTAAAACATGGTATTCAGATTATGGAAACATGTCCTACTTTTGTAAAAAGTATCGGATCAAATATTAAATAATTCAAAATGATTTCAATTTCATTTTTCAATATTAAGTTTTCAAAACACAGTTGTGAATTTATTCATCTTTTCGGTGCTTTTAATGTTGATAAATGTATTTTCGTAGCTTATCAACGAATATATTGTTATTGTTGTTGCGTTTTGTCAAAAAAATAAAATTGTACTAGCTCGGTATTTAGTTTAGTGTAACCTTTAACCCCTATATCATAAGACACGGTGGTGATTTTCTGAGGGCTGAGAACGGTCAACAGCTGAGTTGACATTCACGTCATCACGTGGGTGTGGTTCATTAAAGATGAGGGGGGGGGGGGGGGGGTGCATGAGTATTTTGGAGACGCGCTACATAGGGGGAAGGGGAACGAAATGTGACGTACAGCCCAATTCCTCCGACCCAATATTTTGTGTTTCATCTGTTTCTGTGACCTTTGCTTATGAAGGGAAAGTGTGGTCAGTGCTTAGGCCAGCCGCCTCTACTTTACTAATGTGGGTTAGGTACCCGCGGTGGTCTCATGGGCGTCTTACAGACTCATGCCTGCGATCAGGCTTAAATAACACAAAATCAGACATTTGATACATCAAATCATCACAGATAACCTAAAGCTTAACACAAAATCAGACATTTGATACATCAAATCATCACAGATAACCTTAGGCTTAACACAAAATCAGACATTTGATACATCAAATCATCACAGATAACCTTAGGCTTAACACAAAATTAGACATTTCATACATCAACTCATCATAGATAACCTAAAGCTTAACACAAAATCAGACATTTGATACATCAAATCATCACAGATAACCTTAGGCTTAACACAAAATTAGACATTTCATACATCAACTCATCATAGATAACCTTAGTCTTAACACAAAATTAGACATTTGATACATCAACTCATCACAGATAACCTTAGGCTTAACACAAAATTAGACACTTGATACATCAAATCATCACAGATAACCTAAAGCTTAACACAAAATCAAACAATTGATACATCAAATCATCAAAGATAACCTAAAGCTTAACACAAAATAAGACATCTCATGCATTAATTCACCTCAGATAACGTAAAGCTTAACACAAAATCAGACATTTCATGCATTAAATCACCTCAGATAACCTAAAGCTTAACACAAAATCAGACATTTCATGCATTAAATCACCTCAGATAACCTTACTTAAAAATACACGACCAATCCTAGCCTACATCGGCGCCCTACAACGCCCCAAAAGCAGCTGGGCGCCGGTTTACCCAAGCCTACAACCACGCCTTACTACACCACAAACCTGCATATGTTGTCATATGAAATCGCACCACATAAAGACACGGTCCTTTAAGTTACTTGTAACACATCGATTAGATAACTGCTCTTATACAAGGTCTAACCCTAGGCCGAGCAAAGAAGCAGAGTTTCTATGAGGCGTTTCTCTGGGGATGTAATTCCACCACCCCCACCACGAAAAAATAAACCACATGATGTACCCCAGAGGCGTAGCGACCCTTCCCGGCGCCCGGGGACAAACTTTTCGATTTGCACCCCCCCCCCCCCCTCGAGATTTCGATTTGCATCCCCCCTCAAACTTTCGATTTGCACCCCCCCCCCCCCTCGAGATTTTGATTTGCACCCCCCCCCCTTTAAACTTTCAATTTGCACCCCCCTCAACCTTTCAATTTATTTTTCCAACCCATTTTGGCGCCCCCTGAGGTCGGCGCCCGGGGACATATGTCCGCCCCCCTACCCGAGCCCCCCCCCCCCCCCTCCACTCGCTACGCTACTGATGTACCCATAGACTCTGTTAGTGAATTCGTTGCTCACTCTTTACATTCTATAGCTTAGATTTTAGGGCAACCCGCCTATTTAGAACACTACCTAAGATTTCGTTCAATTTGTAAATATAGCCTATCAATTAATTAACTGTATTTAGAATCTACTTTGTTATTATTAGTATATATTTTTTTAAAAATCACATTCAAAATTTACTCACACAAATTTGGATAGGTCGGTTAAAGCAAGCAGATGTTTGTTTTTTTGTTGTTTTTTTTTATCCGAATATTCTAGAATTACTAGGCTCAGTGTGATGTCACAATGTGTTGTAAGTTAATATATACAACTTTCATCAAATGTTGGATGGACATAACCAATTTTCTCATTGAAATTTGAACATTTTCGTTTTTCTGTCACCCCCTCGGATGGCGTCACTTGGTTAGCGCCCCCTTCTCCTCCTTGTGACGCCACTATAAAACCATATTTACGTTTTTATCGGTCCCTGTAATAAATATAACCAAAACTGGATTTGTTTCCATATGTGTAATTGATCTTGGTATATTTGTCAGATTGTTACTATGTTCAAATACCAACCGATGCCAATAAAAAAATGAGTTCGTTTGTTATACAACATTAAGTGTATAGCTTTTATATTATTTATAACATAGATCTAGAACATTTGACTTTGATATCATTGTATATGAACTTGACAATATTAAACATGCGAAGTTTATTTAATTAAACAATTTGACAATTATAATATTAAATTACACTTATATTACACAACAGTAAGTGATGTATTTGAGTGTACAATTTGTTTGTATACTGCTTTTCAGCATCAAAAGAACTTTTTTTTTATAAATGTAGCCTATAATGGAGTATCTCCCTTTTACAGTTGTTAGAACATATAAATAAAAAGTACACCGAGTTGTCTATCATACATAAAACAATAGAAATAAAACAAACTGTTTCGCCTCAAAATTATTTTTGTTTCACTACTCAGCGTTTATCTGGCCAGTTGTTTAACTTTTTGAGAGTGTTAAAATACAATCAATAAAATCTCTCTGATACAAATATGTTCACGTTGTTTTTTTTTTTGTTATAAATGTGTGAACTAACAAATATAATATCCTGTACAAAATGTATTATTTATTAATGTAAGAAGAATGTACTAATAAAAAAACTGAAACAATCACTGCGCTTTTTAAAGCTTATTGAGAATCTTGGTTCATTATGTTTTTCTTTTAAAAGCATGTTTACATCGTTGAAAATATATATTGTTCCTAGGCACATGGTTAACCTTACATGTGTTAAAACTATATAATTTGTTGTTGTTGTTTTGGCTGTTGTAGTAGAACAGTTTAAAGCATGTCATGAACTAAAAATGTTGGAAATCTCCAAAATCGTAAAAAATATGAAAGTTGCTATTAAGAGTACAGAAATTTGAAAGTATTAAAAAGCTGTTAGATTTGCAATTTTAAAAAAAAACAGCTAATTTTAAAAATGCAGTGCTAGATTTGACATATAACAAAAATCTTTTTAAAGGGTCATTCAGAAATAGTCACGCATTTTTTTTTACTGAGGTCACACATCGTCAATAAAAACCAGACGCCCCCCTCCCTCCCCCCCCCCCCCCCACACACAACCTACACACACTTAGAAATTACCTCAAACCTCATTAGAATTTTTAAATAAATAATTTAAACATTTTTAGTTCACTTATTAAAAAAATATATATAATGACAATTTAAAAAAAACGAATGCGTAAAAAGCTATAAATCTATTTTTAGCCATAAAGCACATGTGACATTATGTGATTTAGGCGTTTAGCTAAATATGCGCCGAACATGTGTTTAAAATCATTCCAGAAACTCCTCAGTTAATAAAACTTTGTTTTTTAAATGTTGTGAAAAATAGAAGCTACTCAATTATAGTTACAGAGAAGAGGGGTCATCCATAAATGACGTCACGATTTTCTGGACGATTTTTACCTCCCTTCTCCCCTCCGTCACGCGTCGTCAAAGCCAGACCCCCCCCCCCTCCTAAAATGACGTCACACCTCAGACTACAACCCCCCCCCTCAAAATTGCTGTTGAATTTTTCTTAAAACATCGATATTTTTCCAAAATAATGTCAGAACTCTGTCAACATAGAATACTTTAATCATCAATTCCTATTAAAATTTATTAAAACCGTTTTCTAAAACGCGAAATAACGGCTAAAACTCATTTTCTAACATTGCTTTTTTATAATGCAAAAAAAAAGTGACGTCACACAATCTGACCCCCCCCCCTCCCCCTCGTCACACACCGTCACAAAATTACGAACCCCCTCCCCCCTACGAGTGTGACGTCATTTATGGACGACCCCAGAGGACGGTGGTGATGTGTGTGTGTGTGTGGGGGGGGGGGGCATCTTTAAAGACGTCATAAATGGATGCCCCATCAGCTGTCCCACCACTAGACGTACACAAAGTATGTGCTAATTATTTTGAGAATTATATCTACACATTAGGCACAGCGTACAACTGCTAACCCGAAATCGCGAGTTCGGATCCCGGGCTTTAGTCCGATACCCTGAGTCCACCCAGCTCTGGTGGGTACTTGACTCATGTTAGGGAAAGTAAAGGCAGTTCTACTTTTATATCTTTCCCATTGATCGTCAGGTCCGAAAGGGTAAGTTCGCTAATGACAGATTACAATCAACCTGAGTTTCTTCCAGGCATCTCTTCGGTGCACAGTCCGTCCCCCCCCCCCCCCGAAGAAAGTCACCCCCCCCCCTTCCCCGAACGAGATGGAATTTATATAGAAAACATATACTTTTACCAGTGCCCCCCCCCCCCGAAAAATGTTGTTTCCCTTTCCCCCCCCCCCCCCCCCCCCCCCGAGAAGAAACGCTGCAATCAACGAAGGATTAATTAAATAAAAACAAGTCACTGTTCTTCAGAAACACTAAAACTAACACGCCATTTTGTACGGAGACAAATCTTTCTGTGCAGTTATTTAACACAACATAAGAGTAGAAGAGCTAAATGGCAGTCCAACTTACAATGAATGATGAAGATTATTGCAGGTTACGAAAAGAATGCGATCAACTCTACTCCCCTCCCCCAGACTGACAACAGACATCGAGCAATCTCACAACAATAGGACGCCTATAGTATTAGCAATATAATATAATATAGCCCACCTTGTAATAAAGAAACATAAAAGAAATAAGGGGTCATCCATAAATGACGTCCCACTCGTAGGGGGGAGGGGGGGTCCGTAATTTTGTGACGATGTGTGATGAGGGGGAGGGGGGGGGGGGTCAGATGTTGCGACGTCACATTTTTGCATTATAAAAAGCAATGTTAGAAAACGAATTTTAGACGTTATTTCGCGTTTTAGATAACTGTTTTAATAAATTGTAATAGTTTAGACAAGATTTTGGAAAAATATCAATGTTTTAAAAAAAAATCAACTGCAATTTTGAGGGGGGGGGGTTGTAGGTTGAGGTGTGACGTCATTTTAGGGGAGGGGTCTGGCTTTTTGTGACGAAGTGTGACGGAGGGGAGGGGGGGAGGTAAAAATCGTCAAAAAAAGCGTGACGTCATTTATGGATGACCCCCAAAGTTTAAAAATTCTCTTTCATTAAAAAAAAACGAGAAAAAAAGTGTTAAATCTAATTAGTTAATTACTTTAAAAGAGCATTCTAGAGCAAATTCTAAAAAAAAATATTTTGCTATTAAATATGTAAAACAATAAACCTAACGCCAAACACATCACCATTTGCCTCAGATTCATTTACAGTTTAAGAAGATTCTTAAATCTGACAAAACTTAAAAATATAATACAAAAAGGAATTCAGCCCACGAATCATAACATTATTTCATGCATAACAAATAAAATAACAAAACTATTTTAAGTGTATCGCCTTAACACAAATTAGTTTAAGCGAACTTGCACAGACAAATTTACAATTATTCTTTCAGATGTCACCTGCTCCATACACACTTTCAAAAAACTGTTGTAGATGATAAGTATTTTTTTTATTGATGATCAATTACGTATCAGACACGACCAACCATGGATTCTTATGTTTGGTGTTCAATTTTCAAATGTGGTGTCACCCCAATCTCCCTTCGATGGACCGTGAATTTAATCCTGATCAGATTATAATGCGTTGTCATCTCTATTACATTTGCAGTTGTTGTCATCCCTTTCTTTATATCTATGGCGTCAATCTGTACACATGTAAGCCCTGCTAGGGGGGAGATACCTTAAAATCTACCCTTCCCTAGGCTTAACTAACTAATCTGTCCGGTCAGTGCAACCGTGGTAGAACCCACAGTGGTTAAACCCTAACCTTAGTCTAAATAATAAGCTACTAAAATAAAACAAAAACTTTTACAGTTAATAAAATTTATTGCATGGAACCAAAAGTTATAAAAAAGAATAGATAAAACTGACACAAAACAGAACCAAACGAAACAAACTTTTTACATCAAACAAAACATTACGTTTGACCATTTGCTGGTGTTGCGCCGACTTATGATGTCTAGGATGGTCCAGGCCCTGACACACAGAAACCTCCCTTCATCCATTCTCGACATCCAAAAGTCCACACCAAACAAAACACTACGTAAAACCACTACGTACAATACATTACGTAGAACACAATACGTACACAACAAACTTTTTACACCAAACAAAACAATTCATATATAACAAAACAATTCATATAACAAAACAATTCATATAACAAAACAATTCATATAACAAAACAATTCATATAACAAAACAATTCATATAACAAAACACCCAGCCAAGTTGCCCAAGCAACCTCACTGGAAGGGGGGGGGGAAGAGAAAAAGAAAAGGAAAACATAAGAAAAATGCATGGTAATGGCAGATATATACATAAATATATACACAAGTTCAAAATGCTACCTACTACTACTATCTAGCTAAAGCCTCGAGTAAAACTAATCCTTACTATACAATTCTAAAAGCAATTCTCAAAAACAACTAACCACTGTCTAAAGAAGAACTAGCAACTTAAAAATAACGTGTAAACAAATTCATCGTAGAACCAATCTTTCCTACACAAGGAGCAGCCCGAAGCCATTGGTCTACATAAACAATATCCATATTGATAACATTAAATTAACAGACTCCGCTAAGGCCCCAATGAAGGCAGACACAAAGCAAGCGATACTCAATACGACGTTGCACGAAACAGCACACACATTAATTTTAAACAACCTAAAACTCGAGGCAACTAAAATATACTAATCTAATTACTGTCTAACCAACTGACTATTGACTAATCCAATCCTAGTCAATAACACATCATAAAACAATCAAGTAAATGCACACACGCATTCACACCAGTTTAGGAAACACCCCTAAACACACTGGCCTAAACCACGTGGTCCGAAACACACGCCACGGGTTTAGAAAACACAAAAATACATTTTAATTCAAAATAACACATCACGTGCATACCAGACATGCCGATGCTCACTATCTCGTTTTAGACGAAAATGAAAGAAAACGAGAAACATCGACAGTCGCATTCATACAAATCACATAAAGATAAAGTATAAAAAAACAAATACCTCCACGCGTGCGGTGCGCCACGCAGAAACCTGACCCGACCTACATCTCGCCGCGGGTCAAAAAAAAGGAAGAAAATCACTCCGAGCGGTCAATTTATACTGACCGCTTCGAGCGGAAGGGGGACCCCGTGCTGTTCCCCATTGGACCACCATGCACTCCCAGATTCGCAACAAATAAAATTAATACAAAATAAATAATCCATTCACCCGCTCACATTCACCCCTTTTAAAAATCTTACAGTCCCTGTAAGACAAAAAAATACATATAACAATCTTAAAATAAAACATGCACCCATCTCTTACACCAAGCCTATCAGCTTGAATGCAAGAAAAAAACAATTTCCATTAACATTAATCTTGTGTCTCTGTGCTCCCAAAAAAAAACTCAAGGCACCAAGATAGTGTTCCCTTTACTGAAGGCTGATCCGCGCTACTAGTCCTGTCGATCGTTCATCCGGAAGGACAAGGGGGGAGGGTCAGCCTAGACCCGCCCAGTGCTAATGGCACACGTTGCCTGTCCATCCCGTCCACATGGGTCCACTACACAACACACCGTGTTCTGGTTCTGGCCTCAGCGTAAGCACACCGGTGGAGCGTCCGCTTGGTTGGTCCGGAGATGACGCAACCGCCTTGCCCCACTGGCTCTCCGACTGTTACCCGCCCCCAATGATCGTGCCTCCGCTCCGACACACCTGTGGGGCGGGTGTCCAGTAGCCCTCTTTGTGGGTCAAGGAATTGACGTCATAGGCCTCTCGTTGTTCACCGGTCTGCCGTACACACCAGATCCGTGCCACGCCCGTGTGTGCTGTCCAGTCTAGACCACACGAGGCCGCCATCTTCATCACACGCCAGGTCCAGTGCCACACACCGTGCCTTGTCCAGCCACGCACACTGAAGGCTCGTCGAGGCACGTCTCTCCGCCAACCTGACTGGGTGTTTAAACAACAAACAACTTCTACACAAGTTCACACCAAACAAAACACTACGTAAAACCACTACGTGCAATACGTTACGTAGAACACAATACGTACACAACAAACTTTTTGCACCAAACAAAACAATTCATATATAACAAAACAATTCATATATAACAAAACAATTCATATATGACAAAACACCCAGCCAAGTTGCACAAGCAACCTCACTCCACGCGTGCGGTGCGCCACGCAGAAACCTGACCCGACCTACATCTCGCCGCGGGTCAAAAAAAAGGAAGAAAATCACTCCGAGCGGTCAATTTATACTGACCGCTTCGAGCGGAAGGGGGACCCCGTGCTGTTCCCCATTGGACCACCATGCACTCCCAGATTCGCAACAAATAAAATTAATACAAAATAAATAATCCATTCACCCGCTCACACACATACACACCATATAAACGCATTTAGAATAGACATTGTTTTCTCTGGAAAAAGAATGTTCTCTTTCCCCTCCATCAGAACCCCGCCCCAATGTTAATCTGTTCTTAACTATTCAATTAAATCTATTTTTTAATGTGTTCTTTTCACATTGAGTTATCAATGTGGTGTCACCACCACACGAAGTCGGGGAATGACGTATCAGTTGTTGACACTACTCAAAATATTAGCAAGCTTTTCAGTTGGTATTAGTATTACCTTCCCACACTACAACATTCTGGTGATGGCTTTAAACCTGCAGTTGATGATAACAAACAATGATTATTACTAATACAGCTGGAAGTATAATTGTTTTCTCTCAAGTTAGCAAAGTTTACGTCATGGTGTCAGCACTCCCTCCCCCTCTCTCGTTCGTTATTCTAAATTTGGAGTTAAAAGACTATTTAACTAATTATATAATCATTAATTAAACTGTTTTTAAACAAATCTTTTTTTCCGATTTTTGCTTTGGTTTCGTTAAAACATAGATCTAGATTTCTCCTCTTTCAGAAAATAAACGAAAAACGATAATTTTGCGTTTATTTTCGTTTTTTGCTAGGCCCCATAGCAATCAAGGTGAATGTCAAAATGGCGACGCTGAAGATCTTCAGTGCTCGATCTAGCCGTAAGTGTTTACTAAAGCGAAGCATTAACTGCCTACTAGACTGCTAATGTTGTTATGTTTTATTTTAATATTAAGCCAGAACTGAAATAGCCGCTGCATGGTTATTAATTTAGAAATCACGTCTCCTCACTCTCTAGGACTCTACTCAGGCCTCTCTCGGTGCAGTCAGTGCTGTTGTCACTGTCAGTGTTGTTTTGTTTGTTTTGATTTCTTGTCTCATGAACTTGCTTATTACTAGATTCTAGATCTAACTAGAATACTAAAAATCTATATCTATACTTGGGCATTATTTGGCCTAACTCAGACACTAAGAGTAGATCTGTTTAGATCAGATATACTAGACTAGAAAGTTGAAAGTAGTCACTGAAAGTAGAGATCTAGTTTTAAACTTTTAGTCATTTAGATCTAAATTTTTCTAGATTATTTTTTTATTCTGAAATTCATTTCATGATTTATTCTGGTTCAAGACTTTAGACTAAATCTAGATTTACCTCAGATTTAGTTAGGCATCTAAAACGCTAGCAAAGGTACAAATTCCTGCAATAGCTGCAAAGTGCAAACACTTGGTTTTTGGCACATAGTCTACTAGCTAGATCTAGATCTACTACTTAGTAAACTTACTCTTAGACTTAAACAATAAAATTAAGGCCGATGCTAGCCAAACAATAAAATTAAGGCCGATGCTAGCCGGTATAAGATACGCATGCGCAATGGAAACTACGACTTGCCATTGCGCAGATGTTTTCGATGGTACTGCGCATGCGTGTGTTTACAACTGCAGAACCCTAACACTAATCCTATCTCTATCCCTAATCCTAGCCCTAATCCTATCCCTAATCCTAATCCTATCCCTAACCCTAATTTTAGCCCTAACCCTAGCCAAGGTCACTGCGCATGCGCAGAGCTATCTTTTGCCGACTAAGTGGAGACGTTGGGGAGAACAATCTTCTTCCGAGTAGTCACTTCATAAAATTAATAGGTTGTTTTTGAATGCATTGCAACTTTTTTATCTGAATATACTTGAATGTAGATCTAGTTCAAAGTCATTAGGCCTAAAGTCCTAAAGGTTTAACCTATTATTTTTTACAGTTGGAGGTTTGATGCGACAAGGGTTGATGCCTGTGTTTGCCACACAGCACCGAAATCATTACAGTTAGTATATCTTTCTATATTATTATTTAATTATAGTTTAGTTTGTGTTCCTTACATGATGTTGGTAATAACAAGAGTAGATTTGCTTATTATTGTTGAATATATGTAGCATTGTAATTTGTTTGCTTAACTGATATTATAACACATTATTTTTAACCTTAATGTTACAGAGCAAGTTGGACAAAAAGAAGAATCTTTAGAGTGGGCACCCATAGCTGATAGATTTGCTAATACAAATTTTTGGAATGACATGCTGAAAGGTGAAAGTATTTTTGAAATATTTTTATTTTACCAGGTTCGGGTTTTATGAAGAAATCACTTCTCTCCGGGGATTTTTGCTTGTGATTCTACTCATACCACATTCACTTAGCAGTATATAGGTTTTTGTTTTTTTACTTACCCGAGTTTGGGACCAGGCAATATTTTGAGTAAATTGATCCTTATTTGTAATAGACACATGAGTGCCCTACATAAGCTCTAAATTTTAGGCGGTCTGTTTGAGTCCACCCAGCTCTAATGGGTACCTGACTCATGTTAGGGAAAGTAAAGGTGGCTGGGCATAATGCTGACCTCATCATCCCTTCATATGCCAAGGTCAAGAAACATGAACTCTATCTGCCCTATGGATAGTTAGGTCTCTGAACCTTATTACTTCCCACATGAGTCAGCCTCTGACTCAGTTTATTCAGTCTTGTTTGCATTTTCTGTTCTAGGTATGGGTGTTTGCTTGGGTATGATTTTGAAAGAGCCAGCTAACCTCAACTATCCTTTTGAAAAGGGACCTCTCAGTCCTCGTTTTCGTGGAGAGCATGCCCTCAGGAGATACCCCTCAGGTGAAGAGAGATGTATTGCTTGTAAGCTTTGTGAGGCCATCTGCCCAGCACAGGTATAAACTTACCTCATATGTTTGAGTATTTTAATTAATCATTAAGCTAATTAGGGGTCAGGTAGGTAAAGCTCATAGTTACAAACCGAAAAAGTCCCAAGTTCGAATCCCGGGGCAAAATTGACTCAATAGCTGGGGACAGCAACACGTCTATGAAAGAAAACTTGAAATTCAAACCACTGATGCCTTTTAGTTTGTTCTTGGTTTGACTAAGGCTATGGAAGCAAATCCAGAAAGAAAAGCAGGCTGAAATCTGAGTCAATGGCTAATGGCTCATAACAAGTTGAATTGTAATACTGAATTGTGTTGGAAGAAACCCCTTCCAATATTACAATTAAGAATAAAGAGGAAGATTTGAGCTATACTAACAAGCAATGTAGCTTTTCCATTTTGTGGCAGAGATCTAATGTTTTCTCTACTGAAGGGAGAGATTTTTCTGTTGAAAAAGGTGTTACTTTTCTAGTGCCTGACTTTAAAAATAATTTGAAATTATTCCCACTATATTTTTAAAGAATATTTTCCCCTTATTTTTGTACATCCAAATGCAAACAAGCAAAATACTTATTCTATGTTAATGATGTTTAGAAGGTAAATAAATGACATTTTACTTTTCGGAACACTTTAGCTACTGTTTTCATTTTAGGCTATTACAATAGAAGCTGAACCTAGAGCAGATGGAAGTCGCAGGACAACACGCTATGATATTGATATGACAAAATGTATTTATTGTGGCTTTTGTCAGGAGGCTTGTCCAGTGGATGCCATTGTTGAGGTTTGTATCCAAGTGTTAAAATAGTCTCCTACCTTTATTATGGTTTAGATTTGTATCCAAGTGTTCAAATATTCTCCTACCTTTATTATGGTTTAGATTTGTATCCAAGTGTTCAAATATTCTCCTACCTTTTTATGGTTTAGATTTGTAGCAATCTAAAAGATTGGATGAGTGAAATAAAGAGTGTGCGCTGGGATAAGTAAATTTTAAAAGACTTGACCAAAGTCTTTCTTGTTGTTTACAGGGCCCAAACTTTGAGTATTCGACAGAAACACGAGAAGAACTTCTATACAATAAAGAGAAACTACTGAGCAATGGTGACAAATGGGAGACGGAAATTGCCGCCAACTTGCAGGCAGATTATCTCTACAGATAAATATTTTTTCATTGCATTAAATGTTGTATATAAATTATAATTGCAAGATATTTTGGTTAGCGTTTTATTTTCTGAGAAGGTGGTCAATAAAAAAATTTAATGTTAATTATTGATTGACGTCATTAAATGAGTTACTAATAATGACACGACAGTGATAGTGAAAGAGTTAATAAAAATTATCTTCAAGGATAAAGGAAATATTGTTAAAATTGTTTACTAGAGTTTCAAGTTGTTGAATGTGTATCTGGTATAGATGGAATAGTTTTGATATTTGTCTGCTGATAATTACTTATCAACTGATATTCATTGTGTAGAAACATTGAAAAAAATAAAACAGGAGATTAAAATGTACACAGCTGATATATTCAATTTATTTGGAAGAAAAATAAGTGAAAATACATAGTTCTACATTTATAATGTTTACTACAACTTGTATAAAAATCCTTGCAATTATCAACACTAAAACAGTAAAATAAAACAAGATTAAATTAAATGGTGCTGTTGAAGAATTTTGCCAGACTAATTACTTTTTGGGCCTCAGCAGCGAAATGGTATTGTTTTAATACACTCAATTTAGGTTCAGGCAAAGACTAGAAATTAGCTTGTCCAGCTCCCTAAAAAATTAACACATCCCTTTTTACCCATTGTAGCTTATCACAATTGTTAAATTGATCTAGGTATATAAATCATTTAGCGATAACTATTGAACAACAAAATATTTTTCTTTATTTCTGGTATATCACATATTTAAAGGTATTAGGTCAAATAGTAGAACATTCAACTGCTAACCTGAAAATCTTGAGACCCCTGAATCCACCCAGCTCTAATGGGTACCTGACTCACTTTAGGTGGCTGACCATACTATTCCCTTCATATGCAGAGTTCACATCGACCATAGGTTCAAATAAATTATTCAAATTAACGTCAAATTCATACTCCATTTTAGAAAGGCTATACTTTTAGTTTAGTTCATTTATTTTCTCACTACCAAATCCAAACCCCATTCATTATAATAAAAAGGGTACAGTTCAGTTGACAGTGTCGTATGGAACAGCAAGTCCTATGTTGTAGTCATAAGCCTCTGGTTCTGTGTATGTGGACAAACAAATGTCTGGTATTCCCTGAGTCTGTTGATTGGCCAGGAAGTCATACACTTGTACAGTACCGCGGTACCTGGGCAGTGAACAATAAATTATGACATAAACATTTCACAAACTTACAGGAGGTCATGTGTTTAATGAGAAAACATAAATTTTTTTTAACTGTAAAGGCCAAAAAAAATTTAAGGCTATTCGAACACCTTACTCAAAGTTATATCAGTAAGTGTAGTGTAAAAAAAGTAATAATGTTCGGGTCAGAAATTAAAATTTTGAGTTTAAATATAACTTCTACTCATTCCAACTGAAGTAATATGGGTATTTTAATAAAATGGAGAAGTTCCATAATTAGTCTTAAGTGCTTAATAGTTTTGACTTCTATAAAATTGAAAAGTAAACAAGTTTTTTAGATTAGGCTACAATACTCCACAGACCTACCTTAGTAAACAAATGTTTAGACTAGGCTAGAAAACTCCATAGACCTACCTTAGTAAATAAAAGTTTAGACTAGGCTAGAAAACTCCATAGACATACCTTAGAGAAGACACAGTTTCAAATTCATCTTGCTGAGGGAATTTCAGATATGGAACATTTCCAATAATGAGAAGTCGATCATCAAAATGGCAATATTCCACAGGATGTCTGAGGGGTAAAATAATGTACTTTCCTGGATACAAAATTACAAAATTCCAACAGAATATATGGAATGACAAGAAACACTGACATTTAAGTCAAGTACAAGCCAGAGGTAAGAAATGTCAGTGTAACAATCACTAATCTCATTAAGAACAAAGTAGCAATTCAAAGAGTTTAAAAGATCTATTTGACTCAGATTTTCAGAAGAGCAACCATGTGCTCTATCACTGGTCCATCCCATATCTTCTAGTCTTATTTTACAAAAATCCAGTAGTTTCCAACAAAACTGTGCGCTAGTGAAGCCTTGAGACACACTATTTACTGTACACATCATCACATTCATAATTGTAATGTTGGGATTTCCTCCAACAAAATTTAGCAGTATTATGTGTCAACTTGTTATGTGCCATATCGGCTGCTGACAACAATTTCAGCCTGCTTTTCTTTCTGGAGTTGCTTCCATAGCTTTTGTCAACTCAAAAACAAACTTCAAACATGAGTTGTTTAACTTTAAAGTTTTCTTTCCTAGATGGATTGCTGTCCCCCAATTCAAGCATTCCTTTACTTGATATAGAGTTAAATTAAAAACCTGTTGTGAATATCCCAGAGCTTTCTGCACATTCTCTGGTCCCAAACGTTGACAAAACCTGCCTCGTCAGCAGAAACAACCTTCCAGTCATCCATCTGGACAGTTTTCACTCTAGCTATGTGGCCCACCAAGGTTTGGGCCGCATAGGAGCCAACTCTAGTGTCATACAACCTAATTCTGTCATAGAAATTTAGAGTCATTAAAATTAAAAAGGTTTAGACAGATATGACTTGTGTATGTTTAAATATCAATTTCACTTCTAATTTTATAATTATTAATAGTAATTAAATTTATAATAAGTCTAAATTTAAAATTGATATAATTAATTCTTAAAAATTGTTTACTTTCTATCTCCACTTCCCGTGACCAGTTCATGAGGCAGACAATCTGGCATATGGATGCAGGAAATAAACCAAGTGTGGCCAGTTAATGTAGATTTTAAATGGCTTGTATTTGTGTCATAAATGTTCACCTTAATGTTTGGAAAAATTGGATTATGAATATTTTAAAATTTCTATTACTGAAAGTAAAAAATCAATTAAAAATCCGAAGATGATTTTTTAAAATTTGAAACTTTGATGGAAGGTAAAAACTGTTAATTACAAAAAACTACAAGAATCTAATGAACTTGTTTAAGCCTAACAACCCTCTGCCTTTAACTCCCTGTACAAACAAACATTACTAGACCTTGACTTGTGTTGATGGGGTGTGCACATTAAATCCAACAGCCAACTCAGACAAGCTCTCTCGTAGTCCAATAGAGGAGACTGGAGCCCAAATTATATTGTGAATCTAAAAGAAATTTGTATTATTAAAAATTATTTTTGTATTATCAATTTGTGGGTTTTCTATATATATTTGATTGTTGGGAATTGTAACTGATTTAAAATTTTAGAAAAACAATTTTAATCTTGGTTTAGCTATTAACTATGTAGGCCTAATTTTAAGTAATTATTACAATTACTTAAGTAATCATCAACAATATTTAAGCAACATTCAATTTGCAGTGAACCTTAAAATTTAGTGTATGGGTGTTGATAAATGTGAGGGGAAAATACTTTGAAACTGTGTGTATCTTCAAGAAAGTCGAGAACTTTTTATTAAAAATAATTTATTTTTAAACCACAAACGTTTAATCAGATAAAAAACGGTAATTTTAGAACTGCAACCATCTAAATTATTTTACAATCTTACTTCTGTGAAACTGTTCTGTTCAGGTGAAGTTTTAGCTAAATTTGAGTCCATGGCAATCTTTTTTAAATGCACAGAGCTGTGGCACGTTATGACAAGCAGGGCACAATTGTCCTGGCAACTGTCCTTATACCAGTCCACTTGGGATATCTGTGACAGAAGAAGCATAGCTATATTACAGATAAATTAATAAACAAATGTCCTGCAACCGCCCTTATACCTGTTCACTTTGGATATCTATGACAAAAGAAGTATAGCTACACTACAGATAAATTAATAAACAACGGCAACGGTCCTTATACAAGGCCTCTTGGGATATCTGTGACAGAAAAAACATAGCTACACTACAGATAAATTAATAAACAATTATCTATTGAGAGAATGAAATAATAAAAGAAAATAACATGAAATTCACAGTCCAATTTGTCTATTCTCCAAAATGCTACTCTATTTCATTTTTTCTGAAATTATAAAATTATAAAATAATATTTTTCTTTTTTTTTTAAATTATCATTAGCACAGGATAAAAATGCTTACTGGTGTACTCATGTCAAAGTCCTGAATGTTTTCTGCGTGTAACCCTTGCATACATGCAACCTGCACCCGAGTGGCTTGGGAGGCAGCTACCACAGAACATTTGTGACTGAGATCGTGGGTGGACAGGCTGGTTATGTCTGGGTTGTTGAACCTACAAGTGTGGACTGGCTCTGTGCCTGCATCATTGCTCCAGATATCCACAAAACCTGAGAAATACATCGGACAAAAAATTATTACATCAGAAATAAATTAGATTCAGAGTTTAGTATAATCATTTGTGATAAATTACGGGATTAAAAAGTGATAGCGCAAAGTAAACTTTATGCAAAATTTTGAAATATTAACAATGAGTAGCCTACATCTACTTTAGATGTACTATATGGTGGCTTTAATGTTTATTTTTTTATTTTTTCAAACTTAGATTTTAGATGAATACATTGAATGTACATTCAACAATAAAGTTAAGCTAGTGTATAATAATTTTACAAGCAGAGTACTCAGTGCAATTATTTATTATTAAATCTTAAGGGAACACTAAATTTGCTAACATGGGCACAAAGGGAGCAAAGTGAAACTGAGTCCAGAGGAAAGGTGTTACTGCAACCCTTTGCTCCTCAGGAATAAGTCAAGTCAAATTAGCTAAAAACAAGTAATATTTCTCACTCAACAACAACAAATAGTAATTGTTACCAACCATGTTTAAATGAAGCAGCTGTGATTAGTTTTGTTGTGGATACATGCTTGATTTCATTGTGAATTCTACCAAGTTCCTCAGCATTTTCATCAAGGACTAAAGCAGTGTTGCTGGCATTTAAAGTACACTCATCTCCAGTTTCTATGTTCCATGACCTCACATTACAGCTTGTGTAGCTAGAGTAAATTTAGTAATAATGATCATGCTAAAATAGTTGAGAAAAGAAATAAACATTTTACTAAAGTAGCCTATACAAAATTCAAATAACAGTTTGCAAAACTAATACTGTTTGTTGTAAATTTAACTATACACAGTAGTATAACTGTATTATCAACTTTAATGAATTTTGCCATAAATACACTATGTGCTGTAGATGTACCCTGCTAAGTTATTTCAATTATGTTTAATAAATATCAATACCAACCCAGCAACAATGATTGAGCTGTGTGAATGTACCGCACAGAGAACACCGCCTCTGGGAAAACTTAAATGATAGGGTTTGCCGATTCTTGCCTGAATTAAAAAGAAAAAATAGTAACCAATTTAAAAATAGTAATAGTTACCAATTTAAAAATACTGTAGGCAATTAGTAGCGACAATCAAAAAATTCCAAGATTTCCATTTAAGGCATCCTAAGCTACAAGCATTGTTTAAAAAAAAGGTGTTTTCAAGAAGTGTTCGATATTTAGGCTTTGCACATTCTACCGCGTAGGTTTTTCTTTATTGTGGAAAATGTAACATAAAACATTCAAAGTAAAGGTATTAATCTTTCTTACAAAACATCAGAGAATTATTTTTTAAAAATGAATTCATAAGTTACTTACCTTCCAATTAGCTTTCTGTATTCTCTTTTGCTCTGTGTGCCACCGAGCTTTTCCTTTCCAGTTTTCTCCATCAACAATTTGAAGTTCTGTATCAAATCCCAAATTATGACATATCCGACACCAAAGAAGTTCATCCTCTGCTAAGCTACGCCAACTTCGACTAACCTATAATTACAAATTTATCAAAGAATAAAAATTTTCTTTAATAAACAAAGTTTTTTTTTTTTTTAATTGTATTTTAGTGTAGCAAAGTTTACAAATCTATCAAGCAATTTTAATATATTTCTTAATACTGGTTTAAGTGTTACTAAAAAAAATCAAAAGTGAAAAACTATAGTTTCAAATCTGTGTCAAAATAAACATAGTGTATTGGTCATTAAAATGTGTTATCAGATCATGGGCTACCTACTTAATACATAGATGATTACCTGAGAACAACTGCATAATGACTTCAAGTCTAAGTGTTGGAATATTTGAAGAGCTAGCTCCCTTGGAAGATTGATGTCGAAAAAGGGGATTTCAGTTATTTCATCCTAAAATAAATATTAAGTATTGATTAAATTTAGACATGAGATTTTAAATATTGTAATCGAGCAGTTACAGTATTATAATTGTTGACAAGGCCTTATCAAAATCTCAGTTTTTTTTTTTTTGGAATCAGTGCTAATTAGTATCATTCATTTGTAGTATTATTCACATTCATTATAGCTCACAACATATATTAAATTGTATATTATTTGTAAATTAAAATAAATTGAATACTACATTACCAGATCCGCAATAAACAGATCCAGAAACTTCTTCTCTGCTTTTTTATCATCATTTTGTGGCTTTAATTCTTGTGCATTGTCCACTTTCAATTTTTTATTATCATTTTTATGTTGCAAGTCATGTACAAAATATTTTCGTTTAGAGTATGAGAGTCCTGCCGATTTAATGTCAGATTTTTTATCTCTGACTTTCAACCTCTTTGGGGCTTCATTTAAAAACTTTGTCAGGATTTTAAAAGGATAATATTCTCCAGCTTCGTCTGTAACATTGGCTAGTGCTTTAACTGCTTTAGTGTCATCCACGTCTTGACTATTATCGTCATCGAAGTGTGCATACTCTTTTCTGACTGCAGGCAAATAGTCATTCACAAAATGGCTTAGCTCACTGGTGCCCAAGTTATGTTGGACATTGTCATTTTGATTGGGCCCACTTAATTTGATTGTATCTGTTGTTGTGTTTGACGGGTGTGATTTCGAACCGATATTTTCTTGGACACTGCTGCTACAAACTAGATCTAGATCTACATGAACCTTTGAATACTCTGTTATATTATTGCTATTGTTAGTATTACTACTATTAGCACTAGAACAATGCTGTAACTCTTTTTTCCACTCTTGGCGAAATTTTTCTAAGTCATAGTCACTACCAGGCTTAGACATTTTTCAAAATTAGGCCCTAGCTGTTTTAGGGGCTTTTTTTTTTGGTATGCACTGTATTTTAGTCTGCTGGTAACTTTTGGGTAAAACAATAAGGCGCAGTATTATGAGTGTTAAACTCAAGTTAACTGTTAGGTGTAACAACTGTTAGTTGTCAGGGCCTCCTACTCAGTAGTAACTACTGTTTTAATTATTTCATGTTTTGTCTAGCCGTGGTAGCCCTAGCAGTTAGCAGCTAGTCTGGCAGCAAGGCTTTTAATTTGACTTTTGAGTCCTGTAGACTTTCACTTTTGAAGTTTTCACACTTTTGTTTTATTATATTAATAACTAATTACTAGCTATTAAGCTACTATTAGTATTAGTATGCTTCTTGGAGCTAAAGACCTGAGAGAAGTGTTGGTCAAGTAGACTAGATTACAAGAATCTAGTTTGCAGCATATATTAACTTATTAGGTTATAACTATTGACTAGATATTCATTTTTATGCCTTGGTCACCATTGTAAATAATGGTAGTATTCAAGATTACATTATAGTTTTCTCCCTTTACAAAATAAAATTAAAAATATAAAACTAAAACAACTTATTTCCCAAAACAAAACCTTAATGTTGTTCATGTTTACATTACCTTTTGATTGATTTGCAATATAAAACAGCGGCACTTGTATATTTAAAAATGTGTAGTAATCACTTATCTCTTTTTAAAGATTTATGATACTAAAAAATTATTTTTTAAATATAAATTTCAATAGATCTTGATCTAGAATTAGATCAAAGAAAAAACTATAACGAATTTCGCTTCCGCTTTAAAACGAAAGTAAAAGTGGATAAATAATCATTAGTTACATAACCTTTATATATTATATAACTATAGAGTAGAATCTAGTCTTAGAGTTGACAGAACTATTTCTTCAGTCATGAAAATATCATTCTACTTACCTAGTAGATCTAGATCTACTACTACTGCAGTAGACTAGACTGCTGAGTCACTTTGTATGTTCACTTTTTTGGACTTGGCTTCTTTGTCAAAACTTGTCTTCACTCACTTCAGTGTCAGAGTAGTTCAAAAGTGTAATACTAGTAATAGAGTTATTGAAGTTAGTACTAGTTTGTTAGTTAGGCCTACTCGTAGGTGTGCATGAATTACTAAATTAGATCTGTCGATTATACTTTAGGCCCTATAGAATTTATATTATAGATATTTATTATTTTTAGGCCTACTCAATAAAAATAAAAATGCTGAAAACCATAAGTTTTGCTATTCTAAAAGAAAAACATAGATCTATAGCTCGTAGCTTGTTTAATTTAAAATCAAATCTACACTATCAATGTGTGACTTTGACAAACAACTTAGCAGAATCCCATGGATCATCTAAATTTGTACCAGCCTGTGAAGATGTGGATGTTTCACAACTAAAAAAACTTCAAGAATTTATCTCTACTTACGATAAGTTGTTTATCTTGACTGGAGCAGGAATATCAACTGAGAGTGGAATCCCAGATTATCGGTCAGAAGGAGTGGGCCTGTACGCAACAAGTACAAACAGGCCTGTTCAGTATATTGATTTCCTAAAGAAACCTCACCTACGTCAAAGATATTGGGCTCGTAACTTCATCGGCTGGCCCAGGTTCTCCTCCTTTCAGCCGAATTCTTCTCACTACACTCTCAGCGACTGGGAAAGGAAGCAGAAAGTCCACTGGCTAGTAACCCAAAATGTGGATGCTCTTCACTACAAAGCTGGCTCTCAGTGTTTGACAGAGCTGCATGGCAGCGCACACCGTGTTCATTGTCTGTCGTGTTCGTTCAAAATCTCTCGGCACGCCTTTCAAGACATGATCAAAGAACTTAATCCGACTTGGTCTGCTGATGCTGTAAGCATAGGTCCAGATGGTGATGTTGATTTAAATTCAACGCAGATAACAGAATTCAAGGTGAGACTCGCTGATAATGATTTTTTTTTTATCCTCTATGATTTCTAACAAAGAGATACTGTAATGTAGGACTAGCACTTTTTTTATTTGTTCTGCTTGTATTGCTGTTAGGATTAGGAATTTAGGCCAGTGTAAAAGTAGCAGTCAACAAGAAGCTCTTATATAAATTATATATTACTAGTAGCTTGCCCATTTCTTCAATCTCAGAAGAAAGGAAATTCAGAGAAAATTCTATAAGACAATATTCCATTGCCACGTATGGTGGTATATAATATATGTATAGACAGGTCACCTCATTTTCTGGCCATGCTTTGTTGTAAAAAGTAGTTACCTTTTGAAACATAAGGGAAGTGAAGTAGATCTCACTTGTTCCTGTGCCTTCGGCAGTGGCCTTTACTGTCCCTAATGTGAGTCAGGCACCCCTCATAGCTGGGTGAACTCAGGGATGTTCTACGGATTTGCTTCTCATTCGAGAGAGAGAAAGAGATTATAAACATACAAGTACATTACTGTTTGCAAGAGATTTTTAGAACGTGTATAAACTATCTCCATCAAGATAGCATATGTTGTTGTGATTTTATTACACAATCTTTTCACAGGTACCAGACTGTCCACAGTGTAAAGGCATCCTAAAACCAGAGATCATCTTTTTTGGAGACAATGTTGCTAAGGACACTGTACACTTTGTCCTAGAAAAGATGTTTGAAAGCGATGCTGTTTTAGTCATTGGCTCATCCCTTGAGGTTAGCGGAAAGTCATGTTTTTTTTGTTGTTTTTATATAACTTTCTGATAACTAGTTGAATAAAAATATTACCAACTGATGTTTTTAACACTTATCCTAGCTATAAGATCAGATATTACTTATATTACACTGTTTTTAAGACACTTTTTTAGTCAATGACTCATCCCTTGAGGTTAGCAGTCATTTTTCAAGGGTCTTTTTATACAACTTTCTGATAACTAGTATTTCCAAAATCATGTTGTTTGTAGTAAACTAGTCTACGTCAACACTTATAGCTCTGAACTATGATTTAACTTTAACACTGAATGGTGACAAAACCCCCATTTAGGAGCATCATCACTGGTTAAGAGGTGGTTGGAATAATACATATTTTTCTGTTCTTTTTCATATTCTAAAGGCAAAGGTCATTTACACTTGATATGATGGTCAACAATAACTAATAACTGTTTAATGCTGAATTTAGCACATATTTTGGTTTGGGGGACTAATACCTTTAAATTTACTTTCATTTACCCTCATTATTAAAAACTAACATTTTCCAAAAGTTCCTCAATAAAAAATGACAAGGTATCAACATAGCGCTTATTATTTTAAGAAAAGTATAAGTAGATTGATAGTGATAGAATAATATAACTACATATAATTTATTAATTATAGAAGAAATTATATTGGACCCAATGTGTTAATTTAATATAGATCTTTTATAATTTAATTACTCTTTTTTTCCAAAGCAATTATAAATTTTAATATCTATTAAAACAACCTCGTTACTCCCCCCCTCCTTAAAATAGCCATAATTAAATATGAAAACAATAGTTTTAAAAAATCACTTGGCATAGTGCTGACCACATCTTCCATTACTATGTCGAGGTCAAGAAACACATTAACTCTGCTTCATCTGCCCATTGGATAGCAAGGCCTAAAGAGGAATCTTTTCTTTTACTTCACTATTTCAAACGCTTTTATTTTAATAACTCTTCAGGTGTACTCAGGCTTCAGATTTGTGAATCGTGCAAAGGAACACGGAATGCCAATTGCTGTCATCAACATTGGGCCCACAAGAGCAGACAAGCTTGGGATTTTAAAAGTTAGCGCCAAGTGTAGCGACGTCTTGCAAAAACTGAAGCTTCATTGATTGTGATTTTACTTTATAAAGAAGATTTATTGTAATAAAAACGTGGATATTAAAAAAATCTAATAAGCATAGCCTGTTCATCTTTGAATATTTCTTTTTGTCAGTACTGTAATACAAGGGTGGTGGTGATGTTATTTCAAATTACAATACCATTCAGAATTTTAAATTTTTTGTTTACCTTAAAAATGATAAATTGATATTAAAGATGTTTATGTAGCACAAATCTCATCAAAGTTGTATAGGCTGAAGTATATTGGGTGCTGAATGGTAAATAAAATTATGCTAACAAACAAATACAGTTCAACATGTTAATTATTTTCTACACCAATTTATTTTCATGATCTTTTAATTTAAGAATTTTTTTTTTTCTCTTGAAAATTTTGGGGTTAATGGTCTAATAGGTGTAAGTAAGTAAAGTAAAGTTCCCTTTCAAACCTGACGGTCTATGGGGCAAGTGAAGTAGAGTTAACTTGTTTCTGTGACCTCGGCATATGAAGAGATAGTGTGGTCAGCTCTATGCCCAGCCGCCTTTACTTTCCCTAACTTGAGTTAGGTACCCATCAGAGTTGGGTGGACTCAGGGAAGGTCTACTGACTTGACCCAGATTCGAACTCGAGACTTACGGGTTAGTAGTCCAGCTCTCTACCGCTAGACCACTCCGTCCCATCATAATAGATGTACAGGATTAAAATAAATTTGGTTTAAGTTTAAGACAAAAATTTTATTCCATTAGAATTTCTTCACACCCTCTCCTACATTCAAGGCAGGATGATGTAACTTGTAAATAGACTTGAGTTTATAGATTTTATTGAACCTTAGGCAAACAAAGAATACACCAAAACTTGACGGGATGGATGTTGATTTCAACACTGAGAAGTTACTCTACATACTTTTAAAACCTTTAAAAACTATGCACACAAATAAACAATTTTGTACAAAACAAATTTTATCTCTGTATGAGGAAACTTGAAAAAGTTTATCATACAACATATCTACCAGGAAATCATTAGCAACAATATGAATCAGTTATACTCATTTTACATATTT
The DNA here is from genome assembly GCF_028476545.2 of Physella acuta. Lineage (NCBI taxonomy): Eukaryota > Metazoa > Mollusca > Gastropoda > Physidae > Physella > Physella acuta. The sequence goes on from NW_026733554.1 coordinate 53,819, forward strand.
TAGAAACTTAACACAAATATCCTCATTTCATTCATCCGCTCATGTGCAAAGCAATTACTTTAAAATAAATACTTGTAATTCGTATACTTGTAATTCGTATCGGTACGGAATGATCGGAAACTAGATACATGGAAAGTATATATGAGTTCCTAGTTACTGTAAAATTAAAAAAATAAGTTTCATGTACTTGGTAATGTTTCTTTATAATCTTAAAGCATCAATTTTCATCCTCGTTCTTTAAGAAATACTTTTTTTAAATATTTAATTTTTGGAATTTAACACACAAAAAATGTACAACCATTACACTTTGAATTAGCATTGGACACTGCATTGAGTGAATATAATTAATTGCATCTAGTGAATGTAAGAATAAAATCAATATATATTTCAACATTTAATTATTCTCAAATCATACTTTGACATTAGAGACACAGATGCAGATATCTACAAGTGCTTATACACTAACATTACACCTAAACTCCCAAATTTAGGAGACAAAAACAGAACAATACTAGCAATTATAAAACTATTTGCAACATAATTTACAAGATTTTTGTAACATTAAAAAATTGTTTAACATGAAATGCCATCAACAAAACAGTTGCCAAAATAGTTTAAAATCACCCACTCAAGCTGTTGATGTTTAAAATGCTCTATATACACTAGTTAAAAGCTTTTTATACTTTGCTATTTCTTAAAACTACTATAATATGTACTTCACAAAAATAATAAAATATGTAAATATTTAGAGACATTATGAATGTAAAAATGTGTAAATGCTCTACAAAATGGCGAATTATTTCTACTAATTTAATTAAAGCTTAATGGCATCTCTTCTGTTGGTTGAAAAACTTTATTTTTTTGGGTAACGGAAAACTTTTTAAAATATAAAAATGCATGAAACTTCAAAACACTTAGAGAATAAATATTTTTATGCAGAAATTTTAAAAATTTATTTCCATGGCAAATATGTGAACAAAAATATTTTTAAAAAAACAAATTATATAATTACTGTATGCTGTTTTTCAGAGCTGTAAAGCTAATATTTGACTGCATACCATTAGTAGTTTCCATAATTTAAAAAAAAATAAAAATGTCTGCGGACATTATCATGTAGCAAGAAAACATAAACCAGATTATTCTAGTTTTTATTCCAAATATTGATCAGCTATCTTAAACAATATGAACACAAAACAAATCAATATGGTACAAAAGTTGACTTTTTTAAAAACACCTTCAACACATAAGATAACTAAGAGGATGCCATTAATAAAAAGACTGCTTTTATTTCACTCCAAATAAAAATTTTGCATATAAAATACCAGCTCAATCAGCAGAAATCAATCAACTCTTCATATAAAAAGTTAGCATTAGTTTAAAAAATTGTAATAAAAAGAATTTTAAGTATAAAATAGAGTACAAAGCATAGCAAGCAGTTGGGCAAATTGAACTTCACATGAACTAATAACATAATCATTAAATAGAAGTTTTCATATTTTCCAACCCGATACATTGTTCCTTACATCAGCAGTTCCCAAAGCATATTGTGTAGTAAATTGTACCTACATAGTCACCTCGAGGGTACAGAAACACCTCTCACAAAATGTAAACAAGCAGATCCCTGACAACGTAGCAAGACAAAATCAATACTGGAGTGAGAAATTTATGACAAATCTACCAAACTTTTACTATGAAAGTTGAGACGTCTGTCTGATGCATCAGACAAACAAACAGACGCAGCAATAAAGACAAGGGTATCAATGGCTACCACACAAAAGTTTGCATACAGCAAGGCTCATGCAATATGGTGGTGTGGTTTCATTTTTAAGGGACTACACAAGTACATCAACAGAGTGCCCTGAAAACTAAAACGCAGTCATTTAAAAAAGACAAACTGGAAAATAAATTCCATGCAATTGTCCACCTTCATAAAAAATTAGCACAACTTTTCTTTAAAAAACAAAATTTAAAAGCCTTATGTCTCATCATACAAAATTCTGTCTTCATTCTTCTTTACAATTAAAAAGAACCCCCCCTCCCACTTCCCCACCCCCCAGTGATGTAATGTCGCCGCTTGTCAATAAGAATAAAAACTAAAAATGAGCCATGTTCATTTTTCCGTCTCTCCATCTTGTGTTACATCTTCGTCCCTTTTCCAGATACAAACCAAGTTGTTGTCTGTTCCCCCTGTGATGTACTCGTGACTACTACTGATGGCCACTGTGTTTACCACCAGTTCCTGTACAAACAAATTCCAAATTTTTAATCAGCATGTAGGGAAAATGAAATAAAGAGTTTATAAGTTTCAGTGAACACAGAGATACCAAAGTTAGACAGCAGTCCATACACAATGTTATCAAAAACCAGCTAGTGGACATGGATCAGGAATGCCCTGAGGAGAACTGAAGTCAATATTCCAAATCAAGCGCTAGAATGGAACCCAAAGGGGAAAAAATGGGTAGACCTAGAAAATCCTGGAGAAGGGCTGTTAAAAGGACTGAATGGCTTAAATGGGAGAGAACCACCAAAATTGCATCTGTTGGAGGTCTAGTTGCTGCCCCTTTTTCCCCTCAAGGCTTTACTTAATTAAAGTGTTCAGTTCTTTGCCCAGTCCCCTATTCTTTTCATAACATAAGTCAGATACACATCATTGCTGAGACTCAAGTCCTTATTTTTATCTCAAATTTACCAAACGTATCTCAAATTTACCAAAAGTATCTCAAATTTACTATAAATGATAAAATAATAAAAGTTATTTATTTCTACAAGCTTTTATTACATACCTGTCGTGGAGTGTTTGTTGACTGCAAATTTACAATATTTGGCCACTCAAGAATCTGAGGATAAAAATGCTACAAATTTATAGAGGTAAAACCTATAAACTAAAGCTGTGAATTATTAGCGGGAAGAGATTGTTTAAAAACCCCTTTCATCAATTGTCCAGTAAAAACAATGACTTCCCCTTCAAATTAAGCCTTCACAATGGACATTGTGATTTCAAAGCTATGGAAATTGTTATGATTTCAAAGCCATGTGAATTGTGATTTCAAAGCCATGTCAATTGATGTGATTTCAAAGCCATGTCAATTGATGTGATTTCAAAGCCATGTCAATTGATGTGATTTCAAATCCATGTTAATTGTTGTGATTTCAAAGCCATGAAAATTGTTATGATTTCAAAGCCATGTGAATTGTGATTTCAAAGCCATGTCAATTGATGTGATTTCAAAGCCATGTCAATTGATGTGATTTCAAAGCCATGTCAATTGATTTGATTTCAAAGCCATGTCAATTGATTTGATTTCAAAGCCTGTGAATTGTTATGATTTCAAAGCCATGGAAATTGTGATTTCAAAGCCATGAGAATTTTATAGGGAGATGCCTGAAAGAAACTCTGAATGCAACCTTTAACATGGGTGGCTTGCCCCCCCCCCTCCTCCCCAGTTTTCAAACAACTTGTTCAATAGTATTTATACATCTACATGCTAGTCTAAAATGAGGAAAATAAAACTGAAACTGCAAGTAGTCACAATTTGTTTCATCCAAAAAGACAAAACCTAAAAATAATTACTCTTTCAGAAAGTTTTCAATTTAGAAGTACAGCTAATGCATTTTAGGATTTAAAAAAAAATTAAAAATTAAGTACGCACATTTGAAGCCTCCCACACATTTTCTTCATCCTCGCTGTGTTTTTTCAGGACGTTCTGTATGTTGTAGAGCAGGAGGTTACCCTGGTCATCTCCCACTCCCAGCAGACCTGAAACATTGGAAACTCCATTTTGAAAGCTGCGGCTTCAATTTTATTTTGTTTTTTTGTAGTGTTAAAAAAAGTCCTAGATTGAACACCTAGCAGTTAGGAGGAAACAATAGGATCTCAATTTTTTTAAAGCAGCAGCTAAATCAGTTATTGAATAATGTATTTTATGTCTTCCACAAAAATAGTCAAAATGTACGCCAATCAATTTTGCAGCGTACATAAATGTTCCAGATTGAACACCTAGCAGTCAGGGGGAAACAATAGGAATCTCAATTTTTTTTAAGCAGCATTTAAATCAGTTATTGAATAATGTATTTTATGTCTTCCAGAAAAATCCATTTTAAATTTACTTCAATCATTTCTGCAGCGTACATAAATGTTCCAGACTAGCAGTGATACAACTTCTAAAGCACAATAAGGAATATTTTTGGTGCCTACAGACTCGAACAGCATGTAGTGCGCTAAACTACTAACCCGAAAGTCTCGAGTTCGAATCCAGGCTCAAGCCCGTGAACATCCCTGAGTCCACCCAGCTCTGATGGGTACCTGACTCTTGTTAGGGAAAGTAAAAGCAGATGGGCATAGTGCCAACCACATTATCTCTTCATATGCCGAGGTCAAGAAACAAGAACTCTACTTCATCTGCCATATGCTCTCTAGGTCTAAAGATAAATCTTTACTTTTTTTTTACTGACTAGAAAGAATTTTTATTCCCACCATTGCTAATCACTAAAAAGCTATTTTTTTGTTACCATTGTTTAGCTCATGTATCTATTACTGACTTCTAAATCCCTAGAAAAAAATGTGTTATACTCTTTTAAAATGTATATATATTGATGAACGCAGATTAATTTACTGACCGTTGCTAAAGCCCAGGTTTAGATATTTAACACTTGTCTGGGGGTATTTGAGTTTTATCATTGGTTCAATTAGAACCTCTTTGATTTCTTTTTGTACATGCTTGGTGAGGTCCCATATCAGAATTTCTCCAGATCCAACTTGTTTGGTAGCTGATAAAGAAAGCGATAGATAGACATGAGACAGTGTAGTACTACTAATATTAAGGCTTTAATGTAAACACATTTTTGAACTATTTTTAAATTCAAGATTATACAGTTAAAACTGATTGACCAAAAAAAAAAGTCAGCTATAAATTTTATTGGTTTTTATTTTTAGGTCCCTGAGTCCACCCAGCTCTGATGGGTACCTGACTCACAATAGGGTAAAGTAAAGGCGGCTGGGCATAGTGCTGACCACACTATCTCTTCATATGCAGAGGTCACAGAAACAAGTGAACTCTACTTCACTTGCCCCGTAGGCCGTCAGGTTTGAAAGGGAAACTTTACTCACTTTTACTTATTTTTGGCATGGAAAGAACTGATATTTTATCAAAATATTCCAAAAATTCTTACCTATTAAGTCGCCAGGCAAGTTAATCAACCCATCAATAGTTTGTGTTTTAGATTTCGGGTGTTGGAACACAATATCTGCACGCCTGGAAAACAATTTGCAGGAATATAAAATTGTTTTTAAATGGTGATGAATACACCACAGAGACAGAAAACACAATACAATTGAAAAACTACAAAACAATGTGATCTTTGACCTTTCATGAGCTAATATTGATGTTTTAGTACACCTCTAAAAAAGACCTGAATAAGACATTTATAATGCAAAAGGACTAAACAGTTTCAAGCCGAGAAACACTGTTTTTAACAACTAAAAACAAAGAAATAATACTTTACTACATTAAAAAGGCTACGATCACCCATAAAAATTAAAAGAAAGAAATTACATCATTTATTTTAAATATAGTCCAAGGTGCATTTAAACTTGGCTTATAGAGGAGGGGGAGAGGACTTGAATATGCAGCACTATATCCAGTTATCTTTACTTTCTATGGCTACACCACCACCCAGCCCTCCAAGCTAGATGGACAGGGGTCATCATACAGACTCAACTCTGTAGCCCAACTCATGTCATTCTAGCAGACACCTTACCTCTTAAAAATATTACTTACTCAATGACTTTAGCCCTTCTGACTGGGGTTAGAAGCTGGCAGTCACCAACCACCCAACCCACACAGCCCCTCTCAGCCCCAGCAATCAACAACTGCGACCTCTCACAAAAGATGAGATTGAGAGCATCACCAAAGGAGTCTTGGAGGGAAATCTTCAACAGTGGCCTATGGGAGAAAACATAAGGAAAACAAATAATTTACAGGGGTGTGTTAAAAACACATATGGGGAGTAAATAAAAAGAAAACAAATAATTTACAGGGGTGTGTTAAAAACACATATGGGGAGTAAATAGAAGGAAAACAAATAATTTACAGGGGTGTGTTAAAAACACATATGGGGAGTAAATAGAAGGAAAACAAATAATTTACAGGGGTGTGTTAAAAACACATATGGGGAGTAAATAGAAGGAAAACAAATAATTTACATGGGTGTGTTAAAAACACATATGGGGAGTAAATACAAGGAAAACAAATAATTTACAGGGGTGTGTTGAAAACACATATGGGGGAGTAAATACAAGGAAAACAAATAATTTACAGGGGTGTGTTATAAACACATATGGGGAGTAAATACAAGGAAAACAATTTAGCAGCCTGAGTTCAGTATCTGGTAAGACTTTAAAAACAAGATATACAGAGAACAAGTAGAAAAATTAAAAAGTGAAAGTGAAACCGTTTTGTATACTTACACATATGATGCACTTGGTGCTTTGTCTGGGATTCCTATATCCCAAAGATACACAAAACCATCCCTTGATCCACCTGAATAATTTATAAACATTTAGTCAGGTCTTCACAACACATTCTAGCTGTGACTTACAAATGTTTTGTTTACATTGTTATGGTGGTAATTAACACCACAGAAAGTCACAAAGTTTCGTTTATTTTTTTAAAAGTAAAATTAGCGCTATTTTTCTTTTAAAATGAGAAAATCTAAAAGAACAAGGTTAGATCCAGAAAAAAGGTGGACAAAAAATGTCAAAGGGTAAATTTTAATGTTGGTATGTGTTAAACCAGTGTCCAATAATGTCACATGAATAAGAAGTTTCTTATATAGATTACTGGCTAATACAAATGCAAATTGCTAATGTCAACACTAATCTCATCCCTAACCCAACCCTAACCAAGCGCTACCATGGCCTATATGCCAATTTCTGACCATAACACTAAATCTGAGATTACAATACTACTAACAACCTATTTTCTATATACCAGTACTCCTTAAAATAATTAAAATTTTGGTAAAAGATGAAACTTAAACCTATGTTAAACCAGCAGTAAAGACTTACTAAACAAGAGTCTTGTCAGGGTAGGATGGAAGAGCAAACAGCTAATGTATTTCTTGTGGCCACGAATGGTTGCATACATCAACAGTTGGCTGGGGTAAATTAACTTGATGGCGGCCCCTTCCCCTGTAAAACAAGAAAAACTGGTAAATTCACTTGATAACGGCCCTTTCATCTCTAATACAAAAAAAAGGGTAAATTAACTTGATAGCAGTACTTTCATCTGTAATACAGAAAAATGGTAAATTAGCTTGATAGGTGCCCCTTCTCCTGTTATACAATAAAAATTTGGTAAATAAACTTGACAGCGGCCTTCCCCTGTAAATACAAGAAAACCTGTTAAATTAACTTGATAAAAATTCAAACTGCATTTGCATACGACTAAAGCTAAACGACTTTTCTTTATACTGGAGAACCTATGTAGTGAAAACATGTCATTAAAGTAGTAGGTTATAGGACTAAATTAGTTCCCTGAAATAAATTTCTTATAAAAGAAAATCATACTAACTATAAAAGAATCATATAACATAAAGACAAAGTATCCAAATAGAATACAAACCTTCTAAGATTTGATTGTATTGCTAATATTTTGCCTTAACATACAAGCTTCACTTACCTGCAACTGCTAGTATGTTTACTTTTTTCTTGCCTGCTAGCTCAATGCTGGTCCAAGCCAATGTGTAGAAATTCTGAAAGTTTATAAACATAAAATCTTTCATAACACAAATAAGTCATGTGATTCCTTTGTTTATTTTTGTTTTGTTGCAATGCAGTAAATGGGCACTTTTTAAAATTTACTTAAGTATAACGTAGGTTAACTCAAAGGGGAGCATTCATCTATTTATTCAAGACCCCAAAATTTTATCTGTGCTATTTTCAAAGTTAAAGGATGGATTAATTGGAAAATTGAGAAATAAATGACAATAATCAATTCAATATTCAAATAAAACAATATGGTTTTGAACAACCCCATGTATCAACTCGTGGTCGAGTCGGTAAAGCTCATGGTTGCTAAACCGAAAAGTCTCGAGTTCGAACCCTCGGGCAGATGAGGCTCGTTAGCTGGTGACAGCCACTCTTCTAGGAGAGACAACGCCAAAATCAAACAACTGCTGCCTTGTAGTTTGTTCTTGGTTGTTGGACAAAGGCTATGGAAGCAAAGCCAAAAAGAAAAGCAGGCTGACATCGGAGTTAATAGCCTCAATGGCGCATAACCAGTTGACACAAATTCAATATTCAAATAAAACATTATGGTTTTGAAAAACCCTATGTATGAAATACTTTTTTTACCTTGAGATTAATATAAAATATTAACAAATTTTAACAGATGAGGTTATGTAGTCTATGTATTTTACTTGTGAATAGATGTTAGAAATGCAGCTATAAAGGACAAAGCATACTTCATATTTATCTGTGTCCTGGAACCTTTTTAGAACTTGCTGAGTGTTGACATCTATGATGCAGACAGTCTTTCCCCCGCACGTTGCCAGGAGATTGGTCGTTTCATCTAAAATAAAGTCCATCAATTTTCTTTTATCAACTTTTATAGGTCTTCTGATGAACCATACATATTTTGTTTTATCAAAAATAAAGTTGGTCAATTCTTTATCAACTTTCATAGGTCTTCTGATGAACCATACATATTTTCTTTTATCAAAAAAAAAGTTGGTCAATTCTTTTTTATCAACTTTTGTATGTCTTCTAAAAAACCATACATCATATTTCATTGTATCAACAATAAAGTTGGTCAATTATTTTATATAAACTCAATTGTATGTGTTGGTGATTGAACTATTCATTGGTCGAATATTTTTCCCCACTATTGTATGTTATTGGCTAAACCAGGGGTGGCAGTTTTTTAAATAGTTTTTTGTCAAAGTATGATATAGGAGAAGCAGCAAATAAATTATCAGGACTTGATTTCAATGTTATTTATAAATCATGTTTTAAACTCCAGCTGTGTCAGACTTAAATAACTAAAAGATACAATGTAGAAAATACAATTTGACTTTCGAGAAACTAATAGCGATAGATCAACTGTTTTAAACATCATTATCAGATGAGATTTACCACCTTTACACTTATGAAAACTTACCTGGATTTTCAAGAGAAGGCTCAAAAGCACATTTCCAAATTTTAGTTTCGTCATCTTCTTCCTTTTGGTTGTGACATCTTAAAAACATAGTAGGTGTAAAATCACCCAAGCTAGGCTGGAAAATAAAAGCTGTAAGAATGAGTTCGTACTATTTTCAGTTTTTAGTTTCTGGATATTTAAAGCTCAATATTAATGCTTGATTTTTAAGTATGTAAATGCATTAACTGAAAGAAATTTTAAATAGGAAATAGTTTTAAAAACTATTTTAACTAAACATGTATGTTAATGGGTTGAGAGTTGTATAGCTTGTGAAAGTTATAGGCTACGTATTTTATTTTTGTCGTGTGCGTTTTAAAATCAGAAACACAGAACTAAAATTTTTAATTTACAAATGACACTTAACTTATAGTTTGTAAATGGTTTAGGAAAATGTTCTCAAATACTTACCAAATGACCTAGGTCGGGTGCTTTCCTTTTTATGCCTCTCCTAGCCATTTATATGGTTGAAACTGTTGAACGAGCAAAACATAAGGGTTTAAAATAAAGAATGCAGTTAAATTGTGTTGGTTCATCTATTATGCATATACTTTTTTCTGCTGACAGTATCAATGTTAGTATAAATATAAGGCAAGGCATGTTAGTATTGTTAAGCCTAATTTTGATTACTGTTTAATTAGACTAATTAGTCTATTTTTGCTAGGACAGTTTTTAAAAAAACTTAAATGGATCCTATTCAATAAAAAAAAAGCTAAATAATAAATATAGGTCTAGGCCTAATGGCCCAATGCCCAATAAGCTGTAGAGTACTACCGTAGGGGCATAGCAACCCATTTCAGCGCACGATATATATTAAATATTTTATCGTTTTAGGTACGTAAAATCGCCCGCGACTAGTAATGTGAAAAACAGGTGACTCCTTAAATTTTAATAATCATTTCACATTTTGAGGAGGATTTATGTTTTGAAAAATACAAAAATGTTTCCATGTTTCATTTATGTACCTGTTTTCAAACAATTGAATTAAAACTTTTCAATAATAAATGAAGACTAGCGATGTTTCCAACAGATGGAACCATTCTCATTTACTATAGCAGCCATCTTGTTTAAGTTCTTTCTTTTTTAACTTATAGCACGAGATTCAGGGAAAGGCAACTCTATTTTACAAATGGCTGCTGTTTATATAGGAAATCTTGCTCGCAAACACTGCTGTTTAAAGTTAATTTCTGGCCTATATTGATATATTTAGCCATTGATTTAGGTTTATTATTCATTTATCTATGATATTTGACACAAATATATCACAATATTAAATTTAAAGCCTTGACAGTGAGGTAACTTTTTCGCACATTTCTAGCCGAGGGCGATTTTACGTACCCAAAACGATAGATTACCAACTTTTTCTCACATTACTAGTCTGAGTACTCTAGGCTACGCATCCTTGAAGTTGATAGACTCGGATAGAGTTACTGAGTAGATTAACCTGCCCTGGAATCTAACTAGATCTATTTATTATTTAAATTTAATTAAATTGAACAGTCAGTCAGTGTCATCGGCCACTTACTACTAGATCTAGATCTACTTCTTAGTAAGTTCTTAGCGCTTAGCCGAAGGGCTTAGATTTTAGATTCTAGAACTAGATCTTCTAGATCTAAATTTAGCTAGACTCTCCAAAATTTAGAACACTGCAGTGCTGGTTGTGCACACAGACAGCAGAGTGTTAGGCCTACTGTGTGACACAGTAGAGAGTAAAGAGTAGTCCGTAGTCAGCCGTAGTGTCATCACGACATCAGTCAGTAGTGTGTGCAATTTGCTGCAAAGCAATGTCTGAGAAATGTCTCACATCTCAAGTGTGCCTGTAGTGTAATTTACTAAATTTATTACGACATTAACTTATAAGTAGGCCTATTGCTTTTTTTTACCTATTTAAATTATCTAAAACTTAAAGATTACTAGATCTAGCCTAGATTTAAAATTTAGAATCTAGTACACAGTAGAGACTTATCATCAGCATACAAATTCAATAAAATAATACAGATGCCTTCTACTATGGCGGTTTTAGGTCGGCATGTAAACAATATTTAAAAATAATTTCGCATTTTACACTACGAATTTCTTGCTAGTATTTTGATTGGGATAAAGAAAGAAGATTATAACTAGAGTCTAACTAAGGCAAAAGAAAAAGTTCATAGATCTAGACTGACTAGAGTTAGTTATTTTTAAACTACCTTAGAATGTATATTAAAATATAAAAGAGAACGTCTATTCAGCCCCCCCCCCCCCCGAAAAAAGGCGCAATACTAATTAAAAAAAAATCCATTTGATCTTTTTCCTCAGGTCCAACTATTATTTTTATCTTAATAATTAAGAACGAAGAAGAAGAAGAAGATTAGAAAAAATCCAAAATCAAAACTATTAAAGGACATCAAGGCGTCATTCATATTTATTATACGACTTCACGTTTTTACAGGCGATTTTTTAACTCCCCCCTCCCCACCATTTTACATAGCGTCACAATAAGTCCCAACCTATGAGATCGTAAACAAATGTCACACTTGTAGGGGGAGGGGGTCACGTTTTTTTTTACGATTTTCCCCTCCCCTACGTCTAAAATGACGTCACACCTCAGCCTACAATACCCCCCTCACCCACCCGAAATTGCAGTTTAATTATTTATTTCTTTAAACATTGCTTTTTTCCGAACATTAATTAAATACTGTCTGAACTCGGTAACAAAGAGTATTTTATCAGTTCCCATTACAATTTATTAAAACAGTTTTCTAAAACAAAATAACGCTATCTAAAATTCAGTTTCTAACTTAACTTATTTTAAATGCAAAAATGTGACGTCACACTATCTGAACTGCCCCCTCATCACCTATATAATTATTTGAATTAAGGTTTGTTTTCGAGCATAAAATTTGAATTACATTTTAATTACATCTTATTTCTTTGAGAAAACAGGTATTCTTTGATATTGTGCTAATGGGGCGCCACCCAACAGCAAAAGAACGTTTTAGGGGTCATGCATAATGACGTCACGCTTTTTTGGACGATTTTTACCTCCCCCCTTTCCTCCGTCACACATCGTCATAAAAAGCCAGACCCCCCCCCCCACCCCCCATAAAATGACGTCATACCTCAGCCTACAAACCCCCTCAAAATTGCAGTTTTATTTTTCTTAAAACATCAATAATTTTTCCAAAATCTTGTCTGAACTCTCTCAACATACACTATTATAATCAATTTCTATTACAATTTATTATAAGTTTTCTAAAACGCGAAATAACGGCTAAAATTTGTTTTCTAACATTAGTTTTTGTTCATGCAAAAATGTGACGTCGCACCATCTGACCCCCCCCCCCCCCTCCATCCCCCTCATCACACACCATCACAAAATTATGGAACCCCCCACCTCCCCCCTACGAGTGTGACTTCATTTATGGACGACCCCCTTATAATAACAATGTCATTCCCCTTTTTCATTTTTTGTTCAGATTTATTTACCGCTCGTCGCCCTAACTGGCACGCCATAAATTTCATATACGAGCCGACCCGCTGCGTATCATACGCCGCTATTTAGTTGTTTTTTTTTTCTACTTTTCAGTAATTTACCTATAATTTGTGAATTCGACAGTACCAATGCTGCCACTGAAAATATTTGCTTAAAAACACTAAACCCCCCTCCCCCCCACGTGAAAGCAGCCTCCTCTTAGTTACCTCCTCTAAGTTTAAATCGTTTCAAACTAAATTATCTGCCCCTAATAGCCGTCACCAAACCCGTCTCTATGATTGTAAAATGTAAAAAACGTGACCACAGCTTACCAGACAATGTGGGGGTGGGGTGGGGGTGGTAGTGATAGTGATAGAGAGAAAGAGAGGGGACTGCAAGGAGGCGCTTGCAGCTTGTTTTCTAACGGCTCCCAGAAGAGAATTATATATATAGATTCTTTGTTCCCCCACCCCCGAAAAGATGTCTGAAAGACAGAGGCGTAGCGACCCTTCCCGGCGCCCGGGGACAAACTTTCGATTTGCACCCCCATCGAACTTTTCATTTGCACCCCTCCCCCCCTCAAACTTTCAATTTGGCGCCCCCTAAGGTCGGCGCCCGGGGACATATGCCCCCCGCCCCCCTCGCTACGCCTCTGCTGAAAGAAACACTGATTGCAGCTAGGCCAGTAGATCTGGAATATGTTGAATATCTTTGTGTGCTGTTTATCTAGACTTTTGTATTGAAACTGATAGTAATTTGTATTTTGGAAAAGCTCCAACAATCAAGAGACATCTAGCCATCCATATCTTCTCTGTCGTAATTCATTTAAGTTCAGAAATTTAAACTTTTACGGGTGGGGGGGGGGGGAAGCACCAGTGGCGTAGGCAGGGGGGGGTTAGGGGGGGTCATAACCCCCCCATAGACCCCTCGGTATATATAAAAAGTATGAGGGGGGGTGCAAATCGAAAGTTTGAGGGGGGGTGCAAATCGAAAGTTTGAGGGGGGGGGTGCATATCGAAAGTTTGAGGGGGGGGGTGCAAATCGAAAGTTTGTCCCCGGGTAAAAATTGGAACCCCCCCCTTGAGACGATCCTGGCTACGCCACTGGGAAGCACACTGGTAAAAGTTTATTATTTTCTATAGAAAACATCTATATCCGTTGTTGGTTGAGATGTGGCATAATAATATGATGTCACGAGTACAGGTTCTTTCAGACTGTTCTTTCTGGAGGGGGGGGGGGGCATTTGATATTTTCGGGGAGAGGAGGTGGGGGCGGACTAAATTTACCGGGGGCGGACACTGTTAAAAGTATATATTTTCTATATAAATGTCATTTCGTTCGGGGGGGGGGGGGGGGGGTGTAGCCCCGAAGAGTTGCCTGGAAGAAACTCTGGTCACGGGTAGGTCTCAGAAAGTTCACCCATCTCATTTTGTGTACACTTTTGTAGACATGCAGTATGGAAAAGGTGGAAATGTAAAAGAGAAAGAAGGCTCTAATTATTTGCGACATTGGGCAGCTTTCAAAACTACCGTGTGTTTAAAAGTATAAAAAAATCTTATTGATAAATATTGGCGACGATGTTGAGACGTTATGTAAAGGCACGTGAAAGCTCTGAATTACCGGAAATACAATTAGGTTATCAGCGCTTTTGTCTTATTGGTTATTATAATATTACTGGTAAACTAAAATGTTTCAGATTTTTAAAATACAATAAAAATAGAAAATACCATAAGGTTTAAATTTAAATTGAATGTCAAAACGTACAGCACAATAATAACGTCCATTCATGATCATCAGGAGTATAAAACCACGACAAACTAATGCTATACACCAGGGGTCGGCAACCTGCGGCTCGCGAGCCGCATGCGGCTCTTTTGATATCAAGATGCGGCTCTCCAGCTCTTTGAACAAATACTAATAATCTTAGTAAAAAAATAAAATATTTGAAATAAAAAAAAAAATGTTAGTGGCTCTTTAAAACCAGGGAAATTTTGAAAATTGTAACTTTTGGCTCTTCCGCTTCAAAAGGTTGCCGACCCCTGCTATACACGATATTCCATCTACAGTACGTTGTAAAGTCGTGTTCCATTGTAAAATATAGATCTAGATCTAAATATAGATCTAGATCTAGTCTAGTCTAGTCTAGATTCTAGAACCTACATATTTTTAAAAACATACTTAATAGGCTATATTATAGATCTAGGCCTACAAAGATTGTTTCAGATAACAAAATTTGGAAAATTATATCCATACCTTACAAAGTACTGTTGTAAGCAAGTTTGAGCTAGGCTGTTGCGCTACTTGTATGAATCCGATGAAACGTGCGGGATTATTTTATGTAACTTTTGTATTAAGCTAATAGGCATATTAAAGGCCCATTCGTGTTTGATCAATCGACTAGGCACGTGCACATCTGACAAAGTAGCCTAGCCTGGTCTAATGTGATAAACTCTGTGGTCTTGTTTTATAGGCGAGGTCAATCACGAACCCACTTTTTATATAGGCTTATTTTATAAGGCTATTTTAGGGAGAGCTCACTTTAAATAAACAATGTCTGACATAAAGCGATGACAGATGCAGTTCGCACCGTACAGCCTGTGCAGTAAAAATGGTGTCCAGCTAGACCTTGGCCTAAGGAAAAACAGCATAATTCAATTATGGTGGGAGGGGGGAATATATTTGTGTGTTTTTATAGGTTATATTAAAAAAAGTGATGGCGTGGTCGGACGGCAGAGCTGCTAACGACTGCTAACCTGAAAGTTTAGAGTTTGAAACCCAGGCTGGAGTCTCAAGGATGTCCCACGAATCCACCCTACTTTGATACAGTGGCGTAGCGAAGTCGGGTGTCATCCGGTGCGGCACTTAATGGTGTCACACCCCCCCCTCCCTCAGAGACGTTGCGACCCTTCCCGGGGACAAACTTTCAAGTTTTCGATTTGCACCCCCCCCCCCGTTCAAACTTTCGATTTGCACCCCCCCCCCCCTCAAGTTTTTCTCTATATATTTTGCTATTTTTCGCCTTGGTGTCACCCCCCTAAATGGTGTCACCCGGTGCGGTCCGCACCCCCCTCCCCCCCCCCCCCTCGCTACGCCCCTGCTTTGATAGACCCCTGACTCACGTTAGGGAAACTAATGCGTCTGGGCATAGTGCTGACCACACTATCCCTCACATTCCGATCAGAGTTTCTCTCCCCCCCCCCCCCCCCGAACGAAATGGAATTTATATAGAAAATGTATACTTTTACCAGTGTCCGCCCCCCCCCCCCCCCCGGAAAATGTTGACACTCCCCCCCCCCCCCCCCCCGGAGAAAAAAGTCTGGAAGAAAACACTGATTCCGATTTTGTTGAAACAGAAGAAATCTACTTTATCTGCTGCATACTGCATGTGTCTTGGGCACGAACGGGAAAGCTAAAATTCGAGGAACTACCGATGTCTGTCTGTCTGAATGCTTGCAAGTGGAAGCCAGCTGACGGGCTAACATAGCTACGACAGAATGGATAGGTCTGGGTCTATCACTAATAGGCCTCTACCTATCACTACCTTGTAATTTTATTATTATTATTTTCTTGTTAATTTTTGTATGCAACTATAGCTATTAAAAAAGACCACCCCCCTCCCTTTTCCTCAACCCGCTGCTGCGCGCAGTTACTAAACCATATTACGCAAACTAGGCTCAGAGGCGTAGCGACCCCTCCCGGCGCCCGGGGCGAAATTTCATTTTGGCGCCCCCATATATATATATATATATATTATATATATATATATATATATATATATATATATATATATATATATATATATATATATATATGCGTGTGTGCTTGTGTGTGCGACAGTTTTAAAAAAATTAACAATTACGCTGATTGTCGTTCCCTAAAACTTCACTGGACGCCAATTAAATTCCCCTTAAGATGCCGAAACGAATAAAAAGTAGAAAATCAAGAGAGCTTAGAACAGTGGCCACCATTGAACCCGAGAGGTTTGGTAATTCAGTCTCAGGGCTTCCGCTGATGTCAAGACCAGAGTTTCTTCCAGGCATCTCTTCGGGGGGGGGGGGGGGGGGCTAAGCCGACCCGAAAAAATTCTACCGCCCCCCGAACGAAATGAAATTTATATAATTTATATAGGAATTATATACTTTTAACAGTGTCCGCCACCCCCGCCCCTGAAAAAAGTCTACCGCCCCCCACCCCGAAAATTTCAAGTGCCCCCCTCCCCCCCCCCCCCCGGAGAAAAAAGTCTGGAAGAAACACTGGTCAAGACACACACCCGACTCATATGATTCACGATCGGATTTTGTCATTGTGGACGATACAACTATTAAGGAGGGTTCGGTGATTGCGCATATGAAACTGGTTGGGTTCGGTACTCCAAAAAGTTAAGAACCACTGCTTTAGAGTGTATTTTGTAGAAGGTGCAAGCCTTATTTGGTCTACTTTTGGTCGTGTCTTTAGAACAATTTCAATAATAGTAGGCCAATATTGCAATTTAGAATTATCAGTTAGGTTGAACAAAGTAATAATCAGTACAATATACTAATTTTCTTCTCTCTTAAAATTTTGGCAAAGAGTGTCGCTTCCCATCCACCCGCTCCGACAGTCTGCTAAATCTTTTTTTTATGTTACACAATCGTAAAATACGCTTTAGTTCAATGGATTACTTTTCTGGGTTATATCGGTTTATTCCTTAATCCGGTGTGAATTTTTCAGATTTTAGTCTTCGAAAAAGCGCCCCCCCCCATCTAGTCAAGCTGGAAAGCGGTTTTTCCGGTCAATGTTTCTTAAAGATATACGTTTTAGAGTTACACAACCAAGGTAGAAAACAGTTAAATCAGTATGCAGAGGCTTTTTGCCGTTAAATTTCTTTACTTTGACTGTTTATAATTCAAAATTGCAGCTTAAAATGAGCTTTTAATTTTTTTTTCTACCCCTTTTGGCGCCCCCCTAGGGTCGGCGCCCGGGGCGGCCGCCCTCCCCGCCCTCCCCTAGCTACGCCTCTGACTAGGCTATGGTGGGAATCCTCCCCATCTTACATACACATATATACACACATACACTAGGCCTAATTGATAAGGATTATACCGTTGTTCATATGGGCCTTATACATAGCAATTACGGCATCCAGTTATAATTACGTGAAAATCTTACATTTTTCTATATCGTGTCACCCATATAGTGCCCTTATACTGTTTCAGTGAATGATGTGTTTAACTATATCATCTGTCACAAACAGATGTTTACGACATGATAATAGGGCCAGAAAAAAAATCCAATAAAGACCTGTGGCAACACACCTTAATCAACAGCCAATAGACAGGGATATAAAAGCTAGAAAATGGGGATGGATAGGGCATACCATCAGAGGCGTAACGACCCATTCAGGCGCCGGGGCGGACTATTAACTTTGCGCTCCCTCCCTCCAATTTCTATATATAGTTATTTCTATATAAAGTTATTCCTATGACTGTGTATAATTTGATACTTCATCTTAAAATGAGCTTTTAAATTATATTTTCCTACCCATTTTGGCGCCCCAAGGGAAATCGCCCGAAGCGGCCGCCCCACCCGGGGGTACACGAAAGTAGACCGGCCAAGGAAATCCTGAAGGAGCACAGTAGAAGATGAGAGAAGGACTGCCGGGCTAACATGGGCGAAAATAAGGAAAGCAGCCCAAAACTGAGTCCGATGCAGAGGCGTAGCGAGGGGTGGGGGCGGGGGGGGGGGGGGGGGTGGGGCATGAGGTCGGCGCCAAAATGGGTTGGAAAAACAAATTGAAAGGGGGGTGCAAATGAAAAGTTCGAGGGGGGTGCAAATTGTAAGGTCGAGTCGGGGGGGGGGGGGGGGTGCAAATCGAAAGTTTGTCCCCGGGCGCCGGAAGGGTCGCTACGCCTCTGGTCCGATGGAGAGGTGTGTCTGCATCCCTTTGCTCCCCAGGGACCACAAATAAATAAGTGAAGCAAATATGATCTGTAAATTATCTCTTTTTGTTGAATTGTTATTTTTTTTATGTTTTAGCTGGCGTCAAAATATGCATATGCATATCAATCAATCGCGTTCTTTGTACATTCTTTAATCATTCTAGTGTCACCCCTCATCGAGATAAAGAAATACAGAAATCGATGTAGTAAAAACTGCAATTTTGAGGGATGGGAGTTGTTGGAAGAGATATGACATTAGACATCTTTAAAAAGCATGACGTCATTGATTGAAGACCCCCCCCCCCCCCGGGGGGCGGTAGACTTTTTTCGGGGGGGGGGGGGGCGCCCCCTGGATGAAACTCTGCCCCCGATCAAATCAGATGAGAAAACAGACATTATACACTAAACAACAAAAGAAAACTAACTAAAGAACACGGATGTAGATCTAAGCTTTATTTGTTAGGCTATAGATATAGTAAATTGGAATAAAATAAAAAATATTGGCGGTTTAGGAATCGGGTATTTGATTTAGGCCTAAAACACGATAGGCAGGGCATAGGCTATACGTGGATTATTATTTTGTAATTCTGTGTTATATGGGGTAGAGCTGGAATAGAGTTATTTTATAAAACACTGACTTTGATTTTCAGGTTTTTAATTTATGCTACGTCGCGTTTTGCGAAAGAGGGGCGGGTTTCTAGAAATTGTATAGGCCTATTTTAATATGAGGTTTCGTGGTCTATGTAAAATAATACAATAACACTGTAGCGGGTCGGGGTGATAAAACTGGAATATTCTTTTATATAGTCTAGACTATAGATCTAATACGTGTACAATCCCGTAGAACCGTAGTCAATATAGTATTTAGGCTATACATTGGAAATCCTAAAGTTAAAGGGGGGGGGGGTGGGTCTTGATTCGTTACTGAGAAACAGCTGCCCTTTCCGACCTCGCCACCATCTGTGAAGATAATAAATAAGGTTTTTGTTTTGAAACGAAATCTTTATTTATTGTAGATAGGCATAGATCTTGATCTATGCATATTTATTAAACAACTTAGCCTAAGCATGAAACTCGCGAAACTTTAAAAAAATAATATCAAATTCCGGTGATACTTTTAAATTTGTTGATAAACACAAGATCTAACTCTAAATTGTAACTTCCGTTTTGAAAGTAAAAAAAAAATTATCACGATAACAAACGGTGGACACAATGTTAGTTTAACATTATTATCAGAAATCAATAAAGGCTTATTTCTTTGGAATGCTGAAGCTGATTTAGAATGCCACTGTTTCGACGCAAAACCTGTAAGACAAAAATAGTAGGCCCTAATGTAATTTAACCTTAGCCTCAGCACCCCCCTGTGAATTAGGTCCTGGGAGTAGGCGTTGCCCATTCTCGGCATTCTCACTCTTCTTCTTAGGTCTTAGGACTTAGGATCTTAAATCTTAGCAGTTGTAGCCTAAATTCAAAATCTAATAAAACATACAGAGATCTAGGCGTAGGTTCTATGTAGTAAATTATTCAATGTACCAGCTTTTGTGACTAGTCTGTCTGTGTGAAATAAAGTCATCAAGATCACACTTAGTCCTATAATTTATAATTTATTCTTTTTTAAAATTTAAAAATCGTAGGCCCTAGGCCTACTTTATTTTTTAATTTTTTATTGATATTAGTTTATGAGTTATGAATAAATTCAGATCATGTTACTAAATTAGAATACTTATAGATCTAGAACATGTTTAGCTCATTCTCTAAGTCTAACAATGTAGTTTTAGCCTATTCTTACCCTTGGTTTTAACTAAAAATTTTGTATCTAAAGCTGAGAGCAAAGCGAAGTCACCAAGTTCTGGGTCAGGGCTGATACGAACACCATCCAACAGATCCAACAAAAGTTCTCCACACTCACCCACATCACCAGACTCATGGGGGGATGAAAATGATATGGGTTAGTGCATAATTTCTTTTTAGGCCTACTTACTTGTATAATGTGCATTTGACTTTTGGTAGATTGTTGTGGAATTGGAAAAAATAATTCAGTTTGTATTTTTTTTTACAATGTCAAAAATTATACTGTTTTTCTCATGGTTGAATTTAGTTATAACATGGTAAATACAGTTAACCCTAATGATGAGATTACTTCACTTTGAAAACCATTATTTTTATTATCAGTATTTTGATGTTTTTTTTTACTATTTGTTGTGTCAATGTCAGGTGTATCACAGAATCTCCACAATGGAAGTATTCCATGGGAGCACAGGCCTAAAACACTTATACTCTCTGATTCTGTTCTTCAAGAAGGTCAAGGTTAGTGACAATGTTAAAACAGATGACACTGGTGTTCTCATGATTAGACTATTAGATTATAGACTGCACAACGCAGAGTTGTATTGTTTTGTTGTATTGTTGTCAGCTGTGTTGGATTTGTATAATGGGTAGAGCAGACTTAAATTTTCTCTGTTTCACTCAGTTTACTATATAAAAAGTCTGGCCATTCTGAGATCAAATGTAGATAGTTTATGGCTGAGTTTCTTGTGACCCAGGGTACAATTTGTCAGTGTATAAACTGTCATTTTGACTCAACTTACAAATTGTCATTTTGACAACTTTACCAATTGCATAAATTGGGCAGGTTTATGCTACTTTGATGAAATCTGCTATTCTAAAACTATCTCTAACCACGCAGTATAAATTTGTATCCACTGACACCTTCAGTAAATAATTTATGTGTTACTTTTTTACTACACAGATATACCTGAAGGGGGCACAAAAATGGTGCAGTTTTATGCTACTTTGATGAAAACTGCTATTCTTAAACTTTTAAACTAGCTCTAACCACGCAGTTAAATTTGTATCCACTGACACCTTCAATAAATATTTTACTTTTTTACTACACAGATATACCTGAAGGGGCCCTGGAGTCACCGCTGAGAAATTCTTCTCGGCTGTCAAAAACGCTGCAGGAGATTTTACGCGACAAGCATGCCTTATCATGTTTCAAATCATTCATGCGAAGCCAGGCAGCCGAGCATATCATACAGTTCTGGTGCGATGCAGAGTCTTTCCACGCCTCGACACTTATGCGCCTTCGTACTCACTCTCTGCAGAGCATCTCCAAAAGCTCTCTTCACAAACGACGCTGTCTCAGTGACAGCAATAGGGCGGATAACTCTAGTTCAGGTTCTAGCCTAGTTTCTCCTGGCGTGAATTCCCTCCCCTCACCCAACACGGATGCACCAAGTGGGGACCTGCACCTGATTAGAGTTAAAGAGCACGATCAAAATAAAACTGAAAATTGTACAGATTTAAAATCTTCGCAACCTGACAGTATAGTTTCACAAACAACAGAATCTAGTGAAATAATTGTAACCAACGAGGAACTCAAAGACTCGTCTCCATGTGAATTAGAAGAAAACACCAGCTTAAATAACAAACCTCAAGAAAAGTCTGTGTCAGACTCGGTGCCGGTACTTAAAATCTGTGATAAGAACTTGCCCACTTCCTTAAGTGTGACAACCCATGGGGATGGTGGCAACCATGTTGTATTGAACCATGAACTTTCACCCTCCCAGCAGTATGAGGTGCTAGAGAATGAAAGCCTAGAGGACCAAGCAACACCTTCAGAAAGCAGCAGTGAAGACATTGGGACAAAGCTTAAAAAAAGTAAGCACTATTGTAACATGCTTTTGAATGTTGCTTTTTATGTTTCTGTATTTTCTTTTTATACATATAAATTTGACTTCAGTGTTTCTCTATGAATTGCTTGTTATCACAAATGTGTAAATTTGATTGTTTTATTTTAATTGAAGGAACATAATTTCTATTTAGATGACATTAGCAAAAACTTCTGTATAAAGAGTATAAGTAAATATTCCCCTTTTAGACCTAGTTATTCACTGGGCAAATCAATTAGTTCATATGTTTCGTAAACTCAGCATAAAGGGATAATGTGCTCAGGAGTACTATGCCCAGCCACCCTTACTTTCCCAACATGAGTAATCTCTATATTTTTACAGGTATAGAGAGAAATACTGTGAATGTGACCATATTTTCTAGTTCTATGAAAATCTATATTTCACAGGTATAACGAGTGATGCTGTGACCATATTTTCTAATTCTATCAAAATCTCTATTTTTACAGGTATAGAGAGAGATGCTGTGACCATATTTTCTAATTCTATCAAAATCTCTATTTTTACAGGTATAGAGAGAGATGCTGTGACCATATTTTCTAATTACATTGCCAAAGATGCACCAAAACCAATAGGAGTGGATGACAGTCTACGTGCTGAAGCTATTAGTAAATTTTTTTTTTATGAGAAGGTTTTATGTGTTAAGAAAATTATTTACTATAAACCAGTAACAATATATAAAAGCAGATCTCACTTGAGTATGGAATTTGTTACTGAATATTATTGCTAGATAAATGTGTATGTTGTAAAATTGAAGTATCTTTATAATGATAAAAAAATTTTGATTGAAAACTATCACATATAGAAATAGTTACTTTTTTTCAGTCAAGCATAATATGCTTAATCATTAGGGGCCTAATTAAAATTAATTAAAATAAAATTAATACAATTGTTGTTTTGTTTTGTCAGAATTTAAAATGTTTTTATTTGAGGCTTGTGCCATCATGTAGAAGAAAGTGAAAATGATACATTTTAATTTTTTACTTAAAACCTCCCCATACACAAAACAGTGCCCATAATGACCACGATGATTCTGCATTAGCATTCAACTTTATTGACAATAAATGTATTTCAATAGCCATCTGTACTCAACATAGTTTTTTTGATCCCCAGGCAAAATTTGTAAAGAAAATGGTGAGGTGGACCCAGAGTGTTTCATCTCCTGTCAGAACTTTGTGTTAAATAAACTTGATTCAGAGTAAGTCATCCTTGTATCATCAGCTTGTTGTACTACACCACTTGTTTCATTTATCCGGTACTAGACAGTGAATTCCCAAATTTTTTTGTAGGTATTACAACTCTTTCAAAGACAGTGAATATCCAATTTTATTTTAGGTATTACAAGTCTTTCAAAGACAGTTAATTCCCAATTTTTTGGTCAGGTATTATGAGTCTTTCAAAGACAGTTAATTCCCAATTTTTTGGTCAGGTATTATGAGTCTTTCAAAGACAGTTAATTCCCAATTTTTTTGGTCAGGTATTTCGAGTCTTTCAAAGACAGTTAATTCCCAATTTTTTTGGTCAGGTATTACGAGTCTTTCAAAGACAGTTAATTCCCAATTTTTTTTGGTCAGGTATTACGAGTCTTTCAAAGACAGTTAATTCCAAATTTTTTTGGTCAGGTATTACGAGTCTTTCAAAGACAGTTAATTCCCAATTTATTTTGTCAGTTATTACGAGTCTTTCAAAGAGTAAATTCCCAATTTTTTTTGGTCAAGTATTACGAGTCTTTCAAAGACAGTGAATTCCCAATTTTTTTTTGGTCAGGTATTACGAGTCTTTCAAAGACAGTGAATTCCCAATTTTTTTTTGGTCAGGTATTACGAGTCTTTCAAAGTCAGTTAATTCCCAATTTTTTTTGTCAGGTATTACGAGTCTTTCAAAGAGTAAATTCCCAATTTTTTTTGTCAGGTATTACGAGTCTTTCAAAGAGTAAATTCCCAATTTATTTTGTCAGGTATTACGAGTCTTTCAAAGAGTAAATTCCCAATTTATTTTGTCAGGTATTACGAGTCTTTCAAAGAGTAAATTCCCAATTTTTTTTGGTCAGGTATTACGAGTCTTTCAAAGACAGTGAATTCCACTGCCGGCACCAGGTCCATGTTTTGACAACAGAAAAAGTTTTCCTGCCAGACATTCTGCTCAATGAGAACGCCTTATGTTATTTCATGGAGGTGAGTCATTTAGTATGGGGGGGGTAGTCAAAATGCCTTATGTTACTTAATGGAGGTGTGTCCTTTAATATGAGGGGGGAGGGGGGAAGTTGTTACTATGCTTAATAATACTTCATGGCGGTAAGTCATTGAGTATGGGGTAAGGTGGTCCTCTTAACTTCTCACTTAAAAAGGGGACATTTTTATCTTATTTTAGACAGTTAAAAGTAAAACATTCAAAGGTCAGAGACTACTTATTCTAAATACTAAAAGTTTTTCACAATTGAAAAAAATAAATAGAGTGCTTTACTCTTAACCAAATAGGACATAATAACCTCAAGGTGCAAAATGGCTCTTGCAGTGATGGGGGGTAAAAAAATTGCTCATCAAATTATATTTAATTTTAAGAAAATAATTTACACCTTGCCTCAAAAGATTTCTTCCAGAAATTGTTCAGTAAATTAAAAAAAAAGCATGCTTATTTAAACAAGGTTCTTTGGAACAGTTTATAATGACACTAAAATGATTGATATACCTTTACATGACCCAATTGTTTTCTATGGACCAGTTTATAATGACACTAAAATAATTGATATACCTTTACATGACTCCATTGTTTTCTACTGATCAGTTTATAATGACACTAAAATGATTGATATACCTTTACATGACTCCATTGTTTTCTACTGATCAGTTTATAATGACACTAAAATGATTGATATACCTTTACATGACTCCATTGTTTTCTATGGACCAGTTTATAATGATACTAAAATAATTGATATACCTTTACATGACCCACTTGTTTTCTATGGACCAGTTTATAATGACACTAAAATGATTGATATACCTTTACATGACCCACTTGTTTTCTACTGATCAGTTTATAATGACACTAAAATAATTGATATACCTTTACATGACCCCATTGTTTTCTACTGATCAGTTTATAATGACACTAAAATAATTGATATACCTTTACATGACCCCATTGTTTTCTACTGATCAGTTTATAGAACAAGAAGGGGCCAGTGACTTAATGCAGCTGTGGCTAGCTGCTGACAACTTTCAGCAACAGCTGACCATCACAGGTGGTCAGTATGATGGAGAGCAGGCCCAGGTTGATGCCATGGTTATATATGACAGGTCAGTTTGGGTTAGTCAGGCACACAGGTGGGTGGGTGTAAGGCTTGGAGATGGGTTAGTGCAAAGCTTAGAAGTGGATGGGGGGGGAGGGTATAAGGCTGACAGGTGGGGGGGGGGGGGAGGTGTAAGGCTTGGAGATGGGTAAGTGCAAGGTTTAGAAGTGGATGGGGGTTATAAGGCTGACAGGTGTGGGGAGGTGTAAGGCTGGCACTTGGGGGGTATAAGGATTACTGGTGGGTGGGTGTAAGGCTTAGAGGTGTCTATTTTGTCCCCACAGAAATTCCCCTCTAACTGTATATTTTGCCCCCCCCCCCCCCAATACCTTCTCTAATTTGTCCCCCCCCATACACCCCCTCTCACTGTATATTTTGTCCCCCCATACACCCCCTCTCACTGTATATTTTGTCCCCCCATACACCCCCTCTCACTGTATATTTTGCCCCCCCCCCCCACCCCAGGTACCCCATATCTCACTGTATATTTTGTCCCCCCAGATACCCCCCTCACTGTATATTTTGTCCCCCCAGATACCCCCCTCACTGTATATTTTGTCCCCCCAGATACCCCCCTCTCACTGTATATTTTGTCCCCCCAGATACTTCTCCCTGCAAGCAACACACCCAGTTGGTTTTGATGACAAACTAAGGTTTGAGATTGAAGGCAATATCTGCAGGGAAGGTGGACCTCTACCTGACTGCTTTGTTAAAGCCAAGAATATTGTCTTGAAAATATTAGAGAAGGTATTTTGGTTACCACAAGAATATTTGTGTGTAAATTTTAACTCACATCATATATGGGCTTTATATCTTTATGTGGGAGAGTATATGTTTCCATAGTTGTATTTCAAGTATGCTTGCCTATATTTCCCTAGTGTATTTCCAATATCAAGTCTACTTTGCTTATATTCCTCTAGTTGTATTTCAAATATCAAGTCTGCTTTGCTCATATTCCTCTAGATGTATTTCTCCAACTACCTAAAAAGTCTACTTTGCTTATATTCCTCTAGATGTATTTCTCCAACTACCTAAAAAGTCTACTTTATATTCCTCTAGATGTATTTCTCCAACTACCTAAAAAGTCTACTTTGCTTATATTCCTCTAGATGTATTTCTCCAACTACCTAAAAAGTCTACTTTGCTTATATTCCTCTAGATGTATTTCTCCAACTACCTAAAAAGTCAAGTCTACTTTGCTTATATTCCTCTAGATGTATTTCTCCAACTACCTAAAAAGTCAAGTCTACTTTGCTTATATTCCTCTAGATGTATTTCTCCAACTACCTAAAAAGTCTACTTTGCTTATATTCCTCTAGATGTATTTCTCCAACTACCTAAAAAGTCTACTTTATATTCCTCTAGATGTATTTCTCCAACTACCTAAAAAGTCTACTTTGCTTATATTCCTCTAGATGTATTTCTCCAACTACCTAAAAAGTCAAGTCTACTTTGCTTATATTCCTCTAGATGTATTTCTCCAACTACCTAAAAAGTCAAGTCTACTTTGCTTATATTCCTCTAGATGTATTTCTCCAACTACCTAAAAAGTCAAGTCTACTTTGCTTATATTCCTCTAGATGTATTTCTCCAACTACCTAAAAAGTCTACTTTATATTCCTCTAGATGTATTTCTCCAACTACCTAAAAAGTCTACTTTGCTTATATTCCTCTAGATGTATTTCTCCAACTACCTAAAAAGTCAAGTCTACTTTGCTTATATTCCTCTAGATGTATTTCTCCAACTACCTAAAAAGTCAAGTCTACTTTGCTTATATTCCTCTAGATGTATTTCTCCAACTACCTAAAAAGTCTACTTTATATTCCTCTAGATGTATTTCTCCAACTACCTAAAAAGTCTACTTTGCTTATATTCCTCTAGATGTATTTCTCCAACTACCTAAAAAGTCAAGTCTACTTTGCTTATATTCCTCTAGATGTATTTCTCCAACTACCTAAAAAGTCTACTTTGCTTATATTCCTCTAGATGTATTTCTCCAACTACCTAAAAAGTCAAGTCTACTTTGCTTATATTCCTCTAGATGTATTTCTCCAACTACCTAAAAAGTCTACTTTATATTCCTCTAGATGTATTTCTCCAACTACCTAAAAAGTCAAGTCTACTTTGCTTATATTCCTCTAGATGTATTTCTCCAACTACCTAAAAAGTCTACTTTGCTTATATTCCTCTAGATGTATTTCTCCAACTACCTAAAAAGTCAAGTCTACTTTGCTTATATTCCTCTAGATGTATTTCTCCAACTACCTAAAAAGTCTACTTTGCTTATATTCCTCTAGATGTATTTCTCCAACTACCTAAAAAGTCAAGTCTACTTTGCTTATATTCCTCTAGATGTATTTCTCCAACTACCTAAAAAGTCTACTTTATATTCCTCTAGATGTACTTCTCCAACTACCTAAAAAGTCTACTTTGCTTATATTCCTCTAGATGTATTTCTCCAACTACCTAAAAAGTCAAGTCTACTTTGCTTATATTCCTCTAGATGTATTTCTCCAACTACCTAAAAAGTCAAGTCTACTTTGCTTATATTCCTCTAGATGTATTTCTCCAACTACCTAAAAAGTCTACTTTATATTCCTCTAGATGTATTTCTCCAACTACCTAAAAAGTCTACTTTGCTTATATTCCTCTAGATGTATTTCTCCAACTACCTAAAAAGTCAAGTCTACTTTGCTTATATTCCTCTAGATGTATTTCTCCAACTACCTAAAAAGTCTACTTTATATTCCTCTAGATGTATTTCTCCAACTACCTAAAAAGTCTACTTTGCTTATATTCCTCTAGATGTATTTCTCCAACTACCTAAAAAGTCAAGTCTACTTTGCTTATATTCCTCTAGATGTATTTCTCCAACTACCTAAAAAGTCTACTTTATATTCCTCTAGATGTATTTCTCCAACTACCTAAAAAGTCTACTTTGCTTATATTCCTCTAGATGTATTTCTCCAACTACCTAAAAAGTCTACTTTGCTTATATTCCTCTAGATGTATTTCTCCAACTACCTAAAAAGTCTACTTTATATTCCTCTAGATGTATTTCTCCAACTACCTAAAAAGTCTACTTTGCTTATATTCCTCTAGATGTATTTCTCCAACTACCTAAAAAGTCAAGTCTACTTTGCTTATATTCCTCTAGATGTATTTCTCCAACTACCTAAAAAGTCAAGTCTACTTTGCTTATATTCCTCTAGATGTATTTCTCCAACTACCTAAAAAGTCAAGTCTACTTTGCTTATATTCCTCTAGATGTATTTCTCCAACTACCTAAAAAGTCTACTTTATATTCCTCTAGATGTATTTCTCCAACTACCTAAAAAGTCAAGTCTACTTTGCTTATATTCCTCTAGATGTATTTCTCCAACTACCTAAAAAGTCTACTTTGCTTATATTCCTCTAGATGTATTTCTCCAACTACCTAAAAAGTCAAGTCTACTTTGCTTATATTCCTCTAGATGTATTTCTCCAACTACCTAAAAAGTCTACTTTGCTTATATTCCTCTAGATGTATTTCTCCAACTACCTAAAAAGTCAAGTCTACTTTGCTTATATTCCTCTAGATGTATTTCTCCAACTACCTAAAAAGTCTACTTTATATTCCTCTAGATGTACTTCTCCAACTACCTAAAAAGTCTACTTTGCTTATATTCCTCTAGATGTATTTCTCCAACTACCTAAAAAGTCAAGTCTACTTTGCTTATATTCCTCTAGATGTATTTCTCCAACTACCTAAAAAGTCAAGTCTACTTTGCTTATATTCCTCTAGATGTATTTCTCCAACTACCTAAAAAGTCTACTTTATATTCCTCTAGATGTATTTCTCCAACTACCTAAAAAGTCTACTTTGCTTATATTCCTCTAGATGTATTTCTCCAACTACCTAAAAAGTCAAGTCTACTTTGCTTATATTCCTCTAGATGTATTTCTCCAACTACCTAAAAAGTCAAGTCTACTTTATATTCCTCTAGATGTATTTCTCCAACTACCTAAAAAGTCTACTTTGCTTATATTCCTCTAGATGTATTTCTCCAACTACCTAAAAAGTCAAGTCTACTTTGCTTATATTCCTCTAGATGTATTTCTCCAACTACCTAAAAAGTCTACTTTATATTCCTCTAGATGTATTTCTCCAACTACCTAAAAAGTCTACTTTGCTTATATTCCTCTAGATGTATTTCTCCAACTACCTAAAAAGTCTACTTTGCTTATATTCCTCTAGATGTATTTCTCCAACTACCTAAAAAGTCTACTTTATATTCCTCTAGATGTATTTCTCCAACTACCTAAAAAGTCTACTTTGCTTATATTCCTCTAGATGTATTTCTCCAACTACCTAAAAAGTCAAGTCTACTTTGCTTATATTCCTCTAGATGTATTTCTCCAACTACCTAAAAAGTCAAGTCTACTTTGCTTATATTCCTCTAGATGTATTTCTCCAACTACCTAAAAAGTCTACTTTATATTCCTCTAGATGTATTTCTCCAACTACCTAAAAAGTCTACTTTGCTTATATTCCTCTAGATGTATTTCTCCAACTACCTAAAAAGTCAAGTCTACTTTGCTTATATTCCTCTAGATGTATTTCTCCAACTACCTAAAAAGTCAAGTCTACTTTGCTTATATTCCTCTAGATGTATTTCTCCAACTACCTAAAAAGTCTACTTTATATTCCTCTAGATGTATTTCTCCAACTACCTAAAAAGTCTACTTTGCTTATATTCCTCTAGATGTATTTCTCCAACTACCTAAAAAGTCAAGTCTACTTTGCTTATATTCCTCTAGATGTATTTCTCCAACTACCTAAAAAGTCAAGTCTACTTTGCTTATATTCCTCTAGATGTATTTCTCCAACTACCTAAAAAGTCTACTTTGCTTATATTCCTCTAGATGTATTTCTCCAACTACCTAAAAAGTCTACTTTATATTCCTCTAGATGTATTTCTCCAACTACCTAAAAAGTCAAGTCTACTTTGCTTATATTCCTCTAGATGTATTTCTCCAACTACCTAAAAAGTCTACTTTATATTCCTCTAGATGTATTTCTCCAACTACCTAAAAAGTCTACTTTGCTTATATTCCTCTAGATGTATTTCTCCAACTACCTAAAAAGTCAAGTCTACTTTGCTTATATTCCTCTAGATGTATTTCTCCAACTACCTAAAAAGTCAAGTCTACTTTATATTCCTCTAGATGTATTTCTCCAACTACCTAAAAAGTCTACTTTGCTTATATTCCTCTAGATGTATTTCTCCAACTACCTAAAAAGTCTACTTTGCTTATATTCCTCTAGATGTATTTCTCCAACTACCTAAAAAGTCTACTTTATATTCCTCTAGATGTATTTCTCCAACTACCTAAAAAGTCTACTTTGCTTATATTCCTCTAGATGTATTTCTCCAACTACCTAAAAAGTCTACTTTATATTCCTCTAGATGTATTTCTCCAACTACCTAAAAAGTCAAGTCTACTTTGCTTATATTCCTCTAGATGTATTTCTCCAACTACCTAAAAAGTCAAGTCTACTTTATATTCCTCTAGATGTATTTCTCCAACTAACTAAAAAGTCAAGTCTACTTTATATTCCTCTAGATGTATTTCTCCAACTACCTAAAAAGTCAAGTCTACTTTGCTTATATTCCTCTAGATGTATTTCTCTAACTACCTAAAAAGTCAAGTCTACTTTGCTTATATTCCTCTAGATGTATTTCTCTAACTACCTAAAAAGTCAAGTCTACTTTATATTCCTCTAGATGTATTTCTCCAACTACCTAAAAAGTCAAGTCTACTACAGATACTTGTCTGATCTCATTAGCACTGTCCAGATGTCGGAAGATATGCCCACTAAACCTTATAAGCACAAGAGAACAGGTATGGGATCTTTTAATGTAGGGGTTGGCTATGTTTGAGGGGTGGGGGTGGATGTCATGGGTCAGTCCTGTAATGGAGATGACAATATGGCCTGTGTAAGTCTTGGTCTCTCTCGCTTAAATTAAAATCTCATTAGCCAGGGAGATTTTCAAACAAAATTTTTTTAACACGCTTCCCATTGAAAAAAAAAATGGTGGCTATTTGTTTATGGACCTCGCTTCAAGATTTTAAAATACTAGGATTGGCCAAAATGCAACATTTGAAAATATTTTACTAATAATTAAGTACTCTAGGCATAAATGCCTTAAATATTATATTAATATTGTAAATATGTTTAGGAGAACTTGTTATGGATTGGAATAAATAATAACAAACTACGCTCCTTTTAAATAATTTTTTAACGAAAGCTATATTTTTCTTCAAGCTAGCCTACATCCTGTAGTCTATCATTATCACTGTTTATGATTTTAAATAACAATAGCTGAATTTTTTTTTTTTTTTACCTATTTTATAAAATCATATTCATATTTGGATTGAAAAGTACATGCAAACAAGGACAAGAACAAGAACTTGGTGACCTTCTTACAAGTTGATGTCGAGGTTATCTTTTACCTTGTGTCTTATCATTTTTTTTATCTTAACCCTCTCTCCCCTACACAGAGAGCGACGCATCATCTGAGCACAGCGCAGGCAGCCACAGCACTGGTGCTGAGAGTGTTGTCTCACGTAACACACTGCTGGCCGTTGACACACGTAAGCTGCGTAAGGTGGGGACCATTGAGGGTGACTTTAGCATGAACATGGACATGTTGAACCCTGATGATCTGTGGAAGAGGCCGGTTGCCAAGTGAGTTTGTTAATGGAGTTGCTAAGAGACGGGTCTATAAACATTTGTTGATGTTGTTGTTAGAAGATTGGGGGGGGTTGCCAAGTGAGTTTGTTAATGTAGTTGCTAGGATACAGGGTCAATAAATATTTGTTGATGTTGTTGTTAGGAGATTGGGGGGGTTGCCAAGTGAGTTTGTTAATGTAGTTGCTAGGTGACCGGGGTCAATAAACATTTGTTGATGTTGTTGTTAGAAGATTGGCGGGGTTGCCAAGTGAGTTTGTTAATGGAGTTGCTAGGATACAGGGTCAATAAATATTTGTTTATGTTGTTGTTAGCAGATTGAGGGGTTGCCAAGTGAGTTTGTAAATGTAGATGCTAGGACAAGTGAGTTGGTTTATGTTGTTGCTAGGAGTTGGGGGTTCCCAAGTCAGTTAGTTAATAGTGTTGCTGGAAGAGAGGGTTTCCTATTCAGGTTGTAGATGTAGTTGCTTTTAGTGACAGGGGCTGCTTTATAAGTTTGTTGCTAGGAGAAGTGTTCACTAAGAGTTTATTGATAGTGTTGCTAGGAGAAGTGTTCACTAAGAGTTTATTGATAGTGTTGCTAGGAGAAGTGTTCACTAAGAGTTTATTGATAGTGTTGCTAGGAGAAGTGGCCATAAAGTTGTTGCTAAGTAAACGTTGATTAACCTACACACTAGCATTGCATGAAACTCCCAAACTAGTTACCAGATAAAGTTGTTGATGTTGCTAGGATATGAAGCCTGTTGCTAGGTGACCTTTGATTAACCAACACACTAGCATTGCATGAAACTCCTAAACCTTCTTGTAGTTGCCAGATAAAATTGTTGATGTTGCTAGGATATAAAGCCAGTTGCTAGGTAAACTTTGATTAACCAACACACTAGCCTTGCATGAAGCTCCTCAACCTTTTTGTAGTTGTCAGATAAAAATGATGTTGCTAGGGTATGAAGCCTGTTGCTAGGTAACCTTTGATTAACCAACACACTAGCCTTGCATGAATCTCCTCAACCTTCTTCTACAATAGAACTGATTCTTCCCTCGGCAGCAGTTTGATCCTTGGGTCTGTTGCTAGTTAACCTTTGATTAACCAACACACTAGCCTTGCATGAAACTCCTAAACCTTCTAGTTGCCAGATAAAATTGTTGATGTTGCTAGGATATAAAGCAGGTTGCTAGGTAACCTTTGATTAACCAACACACTAGCCTTGCATGAAACTCCTCAACCTTCTTCTACAATAGAACTGATTCTTCCCTTGGCAGCAGTTTGATCCTTGGGTCTGTTGCTAGGTAACCTTTGATTAACCAACACACTAGCCTTGCATGAAACTCCTCAACCTTCTTCTACAATAGAACTCATTCTTCCCTTGGCAGCAGTTTGATCCTTGGGTCTGTTGCTAGGTAACCTTTGATTAACCAACACACTAGCCTTGCATGAAACTCCTCAACCTTCTTCTACAATAGAACTCATTCTTCCCTTGGCAGCAGTTTGATCCTTGGGTCTGTTGCTAGGTAACCTTTGATTAACCAACAAACTAGCATTGCATGAAACTCCTCAACCTTCTTCTACAATAGAACTGATTCTTCCCTTGGCAGCAGTTTGATCCTTGGGTCTGTTGCTAGGTAACCTTTGATTAACCAACACACTAGCATTGCATGAAACTCCTCAACCTTCTTCTACAATAGAACTGATTCTTCCCTTGGCAGCAGTTTGATCCTTGGGTCTGTTGCTAGGTAACCTTTGATTAACCAACACACTAGCCTTGCATGAAACTCCTCAACCTTCTTCTACAATAGAACTGATTCTTCCCTTGGCAGCAGTTTGATCCTTGGGTCTGTCAACCAGCTTGGGCAGTTTGTCTCACACTTTGAACACGACGTCGAGGCTGAGAAAAAGAAAGGTAAGAGCTCTTCAGCTCTTTGAGTACATGAATGTAACTCTGAGTACACGAATGTTACTCTAAAACTATTTAGTTTTGCATGTATTTTTTTATTTCTATTGATTGTTTTGGCTTTAAGAGCTGTTTATTTTTTTTAAGGGCCTATACTTTTTAAAAGAAGAAAAGAAAAAGAAAAGGTAGTTCATTATTTTATTATTTTTTAAACATTACATTTGTAGATATAAATTATCATGTGCTAAAAGAAATAGCAGGCCAGATAATTAAATTTTAATTGTTTCATATCTTTTGACTTGCAATAGCACTTTTTAAAAAATATACCAAGGGAAATAACTAATGGGTAAATTATCAGTTATTTATTTTTGGTGCTCTCTAGGAGGAAGAGGAAATGGCGTTAAGAATAGCTCAGATGATCATCTCAGATGTCAACACAATGACCAAGACAGGTGAGAACATGATGAAGAAAAGCTGACATCCTATTTAGCTGTGTACAGAAACCCTGACATCCCCTTTTAGCTGTGTACAGTAAGACTGACACCCAATTTACTTATGTACAGAAAGGCTAACGTCACATTCTGGCTGTGAAAAGAACTGACCTTCCGTTATTGCAAAGAATAGAAAGGCAGGCTTGCCATCTTGGCTCTGAAAGTAAAGCCGACTTGCCATTTTGGCTGTGAAAAGGACAGACATCCAACTTTGGCTGTGATTTCTCGCATCCACCCAAAATGTTATTAATAGGCAGACTACAATCTACTCACATAAACATTAACCAATGTAAATAGTGGCTATTTATAGACCATCCAACAAAACCTATGCCCTATATTGTGTAGATGTTCATTGATGGGAAGATAACTCCAAAAGACCAACCCAAAGTTGTTTCCCCTGCAAGTTTGTTGTTTGTAAATATCTTCACAGAGTCCTTCAGAATAACCTGCAGCATTTATGATGGTTGTTGATTTCTAGTGTGGTTTTTTAAATATTATTTTTTGCTTTACTGTATTTGAAGTGATTTAATTAATATTCTTTTAATGTGATTGTACAACAAACTGGTGTACACCAGTTGAAATGTTATGAAGATGTGAATCAAATTCTGTTTTTAAATTTGGTGACTGTTATGTAAGAAAATAAACCCCGAGCTTCCTGGTGTGACTAGGTAGATAGGTATATGAAAGGTGTAGGTGAGCACTAGGTAGATAGGTATGTGAAAGGCGTAGGTGAGCACTAGGTAGATAGGTATGTGAAAGGTGTAGGTGAGCACTAGGTAGATAGGTATGTTAAAGGCGTAGGTGAGCACTAGGTAGATAGGTATGTGAAAGGCGTAGGTGAGCACTAGGTAGATAGGTATGTGAAAGGTGTAGGTGAGCACTAGGTAGATAGGTATGTGAAAGGTGTAGGTGAGCACTAGGTAGATAGGTATGTGAAAGGTGAGCGTTGTGCTGGTATGGAGGCTGGTGGAAGTGTGAGCCAGCTTGTGAATCGTGGACTGCTTGGAAAAACATATTAGTAAATTTAAAGTTGAGTCAGTAGTTTCACTATCAGTATTGTAACCCAGGGTGTCACCCCCCCTTTTTTTTTTATATGGTGTCACCCTGTGCCTACTGATGAATAGAACTTTTCTAAATTAATAAACTAATTCACTGAAAAGCAGAATTTCTCATTAAAGTTTGCTATTTTTTGTTGTGGTTTCATTCTCTTGAATGGTATCACCGGGTGTGTCCACCCCCTCCCTCCCCGCCTTGTGACACTAGTTAGTGGATTAAACTAGACAGATAAAAACAGGGTAGTTTAATGTTTTTTAAAACAATTTTTACTTAACCAACCAAAGAGAGTCAAGCATGTCTGGATTTTGATGACTTAAAGTTGGGGGCGAAGTTGATTCTGGTTTTTGTTCAGTCTTCTTCATCTGAATCAGCCATCTGTGACCAAAGCTAGTACTCTCACGATTTAATCTTGTTATTTCCTCACAAAGAATATTAGTGTGTGTGTGTGCGTGTTAGAACACTCTGACCAATCCAATGTAATCAAAGTATTTAACAATGTAACCCAATCCGATCCAGTGTATGGATACTTTAAGGGTTAGTTCTTTTGTAAAATACATGTTGAAAGAGCTCATGCAACATAATTCAGCCTAACTGGCTTGTTATATTAGGACTATTTTTTAAAAAATTATCTCAAACTTTTAAAACTTTTGAGCAAATATCTTCATAAATTTTTCTTCTAGACTTGATACTGTGTACCAGTTTGTGCTGATTTCATCAAAATATGTGCACTCATAAGAAAATATGCACACATTTACATCAGCTAGAGAAATTTGAATGCCAATTTGTATGCTAATTAATTCACTAATTCCTATCAGGTTGCGTGGCTTACTAAGGTCCACTGGTAGCAAATTATATGGGCCCACATAGGACTGCTATGTTGGTGCTGATAGCACTATTCCAGTCACCAGGACTTTGTATGTTGTTACAACTTTAAGAAACACAGGGTCCTCTAATCTTCTAAGCTCCTTCCCCCCCTCATCAGCTGTAGTCCTTCTCACCCTCCCTCCCCCCCCCCCCCCCAAGCAACCACACTCTGCCTTCTTATGCTAGGCTCATAGGAGCAGATAAGCTCTACTTCATCTGCCCAATTGATGATCTGTCCATTAGGGGTAACTTATTTCTATCAGACGGAAAGCTTTCATGTAGTTTCCAGTATTTGTCTTGTGATAAGTTCCAGAAGCCTAACTATAAAGCCTGTTTAACTCAACTAGCATACAAAGATGTGGGTGACTGAAGTCGTGTCTACTGTACGTATGTACTTATTCACTTATTTAGATGTTACTGTTTCAGATTCCTGTGTACATATTTATATCATATTACATGTAAATATCAAAACAAAAAATATATATATTTTTCTACATTCTGCAACTTTTTAACATAAACTAGTCTTCCTTGTATTTCTGCAACAGAGATTGTAAAGATAAAAAAAAAAGTGGCCAAAATAGAACAAATCGCTATGCTGTTAAATTGTTTTGCTATTTTTACTTTTTATCTTAAATAATAGAAGTATGTAATAACGAAAGTGTGCAGTTTTAATTTTGTAACTTAATTTTCAAATTGTGTGCTTTAAAGCTCAATTGTTATTTCTATATAAAAATTATTGAATTTTAAAAAAGCTATTGTATGATAGATAATTGTTTAATTTAAATTTGTTGGAGTATTTATCGTGATTACCTATTCATATCATAATAAAAATGTTATCATTCCTCCTGCAAATAGAAATAATCTTTTATTAATAACTTAAATTATTGGCAATAAATTTTTTCACATCAGTTATTTTACTAACTAAAAAAATAATTTATTCATGTCTTCTGAAAGATGTAAAAAATGCTAATATATACGGAAACAGTATTTATTTGATGTTACTCTATAAAATGGCGCAGTATTGACTGTAATTTCTTAATGAAGGAAAAGGTTGATTGTTGACCTGTTAATTTTGAATTAATGATCACCATGTTACTTAGAAATTCTTTATTTTGTTCTGTAAGTATTTTTTAGTTTGTCAATTAGTGTTGCATGGCCTAGTTTAAGCCAGACCCCACAACCCATTAAAATAACATCACAACTCCGTGCCTAGCACTCTCCTCAAAATTGTTTTTTTTTAAAAATATCTACTGAGGTTGGTCAACACTCAGTATTTTGATTAATTTTTATTACTATTTACAAAATCATTTTAAAATACGAAAGAACTGCTAAAATTCATTTTCAAACTTTACTTATTAAAATGCAAAAACTGTGTCTCTTTCTACTCCCCTTCCTCTTCACTAAATATTTTTTAGAGAGACCTAAAAATATCCTGAATTATTTACCTTGATATAAGTCTGATAGTAAGTAGTGTTTTTTTTTGTCATTCATGTGGAGAAAAAAGTATTTTGGAAATAAATTTGATAATTTATTATTTTTATGTTTGTCGTTATTTTATAAAATCTTAATTCATATTTTACATAATTTAATAAATTCCCAAAATATTCTGTACGAGCCGACCCGTGGCGTATCATACGCCGCTATTTAGTAGTTTTATTTTCTACTTTTCTGTAATTCCTAATTTGTGAATTCGACAGTACCAATGCTGCCAATGAAAATATTTGCTTTAAAACACTAAACCCCCATTCCCCCCCCCCCCCCCCGTGAAAGCAGCCTCCTCTTAGTTACCTCCTCTAAGTTTAAAATAGTTTCAAACTGAATTATCTGCCCCTAATAGCCGTCACCAAACTAAATATTTAGCATGAACTACAACTCACCTGACCATGTGAGGGGGGTGGGGTGGGGGTAGCGATAGAGAGGAAGAGAGGGGACTGCAAGGCGCACGCTTGCAGCTTGTTTTCTAACGGCTCCCAGAAGAGAATTATATATATAGATGCCTGCCTAATCTTTCTTTTTTGTCACTATAGACCATCTTTTTAAAACCAAGGTTTTGAGTATCCCTGGGATTAGGAATTTAAATTTGTGAGCCAGATTTTTCTAGCAACTGGACTTAATTCCTTGGAGGTCCTGAAACAAGTTTAAAATTCAAGTCTTAATTAAAACTTCCAAAACATGTAATGTATCACATGCAGCCTAAAATATTTTTGGATTCTTAATTATTTTGTGATAATAGTTTACAAGCCTCATCATGTACTACTGTGTCACCCACCACTAGGCCAGATAAAAATATCATTCATCAAACCAAATGTCTCTTACTTAAAACCAGAAATAGAACATGAGGTATAAAAAATGTAGGTGCATTTTGAAGTTAATGATTTTATTTTTGTTTGGTTCTGTCATATAAAAAAATAGACAAATAAAAAACAAAATTCTGTCTGAAAGTAATTTCTTTAAAAAAATATTTTCTTCTCTTTATGGCAATCAATATAAAAAATTATTTAAAAAATGTAAACAAGCAAAATAAACATTACATGGACCTATATTATACACATGGTAGAACTCTTCTATTGAAAAGTAAGACAATTCTTGGAAGTTGCTTGTACATGCAAAACCCTCTAAATTAACTTGACTACATTATTAAAGTAACATTATTGTATACATGTACAGCTTCATAACTGGAATGTTAGCATGGAATAAATTATATGTACCCCTTTTTATGAACCCCTTTTTATTATACTTAAACTGCAGATACCGAAGAATAAACTATATATTATATCAAATAATCTGCTAACCAATTAATTAAAAAAAAATATTTTTCCTTATGTGGAACTACACTCTTTAATTCATGTGTATATTAATCATAGAACAAACCATACAAATGTATATTTTAAATCTTCAATTAAAACTAAGATAAGAAAATATCTGGAATGGCTACAAGGACAACCTTCTACAAAGAACACATTGAAACATAAACGTAAAACAAAAAGTATAAACAGTAAAAAAAACAAGTGAAACAATTTTAAGATGATTATCTTTTGAATTATAACAACCAGCTCTCAGTATCCTTTTTTAATGTACAATTTAATGGTACAAAAATTATGTTTCATTGGGAATGTATGCCTAGGTGAGATACATCTCACCTGTATTTGATAAATGAGTGGGATATTTACATGTAGGTAACAAGATAACAATAACTCTAAAATTTGGAATGTTGAAGTCCTTTGTTTGCATGGGTTGTTCCATGCTTAATTGAAGCTTTGAACTATGTACTTCCCTGATATAAGTTTTTAAGTACACATAAAAACATATGTCAAGGTCATTCTACACAATAATAACTCTATTTGCTCTTGAAGAGGATAAATTAAAAGAACTATCAAAGTCCTATATATATGCGAGTTTATACATATGTTCAATGTACAATAATTATATCCATTAGTGTTGTCTTAAAACAGATGATTTATAAAGTATATCTGAATTGAAACTATTTTTATGATATTATTTTTAAAAGTTGTATACTGTAAATTAATGGGGAAAATCTGAATTAAAAATAAATGTTCAAACTGTATTCTAAAGACACTACAGAGAGAAAATGACAACTGTGAAGTTGATGTTTAGAAAAATGAGATAATTAAATGCTTATCTTTTGATACTTTTATATGACAACAGGGTTAAATTGTTTTGAAATTATACAAGAATTAAAAAAAAAAAACAACAACATTTAAAATGAAGTATTTTAAAGATAAGTTTGTTATCTATTATTTTAATTTCCATTAAACTTTGATTTAAAACTTAAATTCAGTAAATAATCTTAAAACTTGACTGATGTGATTCTGGGCAAGCTATGTGAAGCATTAAGTATAAATGATATCATTTGATTCTCTCACCTATAGAAAATTTTAAGAAAACCTATATAAAACACTTTAAAAATCCAACAATTTACATTTTAAAATTGTGGAATGTGAATATTTTTTCTTACCCTTTATAAATCTCATGCAATGCCAACACATTTTTTTTTATAAATAAACAAAATCAATTGTTATAAATACATTTTAAACATTTCTATCCTCCTATCACATTAATAAGCCAGTTAATTCCTTACAAAAACATATTATCATGAGACGTATGTAAAAAATAGATAAAACAAATTCTGAAAAGCTAAAAACAAGATTAATGACGTCAGCAAATACTTTTTTTTTTCTGTTTACCAAAAAGTAGAGATTGAGATTCCTGTATGGCCATTACAAATTATTTCATCCTTTAACTCAAAAAAATGAACATGGAAAATGACAACAGCATTATGGCAATAAATAATATCACGATTATCATCAAAACCATCTACAGAACACAAGCATCAACCTCAACAATGCTCACAGTATTTCTGTAAGTGATTACAACAACGTAAAAAAAAAAAAACAACGATACTAGCATTTTGATGAATGTATCACATATCCATGTTGGTCCTTAACACGTGGGTCATGGTAGTCCTGCTCCAGTTTATTTTGTAACCTATCCTTAACTCCACCAGCATTTGCTGCTGAATTAGAACTGAATGTTTTCATAGGGATAAAGTTTTGACCGTATGACCCAGACTGAAAACTTTGGAATGAACTTCTGGAGTCCCCATACCCAGATGTTGCTAGCTTTGATTTAGGGTTGTACATGTTGCTTTGAGCCGCTGCCAGTTTAGATTTGTAATCATCTCCGTTTTCTAAATCCCAGTTAGAGTTGGAGTCCAACATGGAGTAGTTTTTGGTTTCTGAGCTAGTTTTAAACTGCTGGTCGCTGCCGTGTGATCTTCTGACAGCATTTGGTGAACTGGTGTAACAGTCAAGTGGTGCTGGGTTAGAGAGTTTGGCATGGAGGTGAGGCTCAGGATTTTTCTGGCAGCTGGTTTCTCTGGGGTTGTGAGGTGGGTAGAACGAATGTGAGGAAGGTGAGACAGGCGAGATGGTTTTATAACCAGTGTGGCTGTAAGGAGGAGGGGGGACACTGGTGTAGTGGGCACCACTGGGTAACATGGGAGAGGTTTGGTCGCGAGATTTGGGGGAGTCCCGGTTGCCCAGAGGTCTGTAGATGGTGGAGAGGGTGGAGGATGATGTGGAGTACTGGCTGCTCATGCTGTTGCTGCTCTCCGGGCGGGCTTGGAGTGCGTTTGTTCTCACCAGAGGCACAGCCGGCTGGGGGAAACTTTTTGTGGACTGGTTAGTGTGCATTGAGTGTTTTTTCATATTCACAGACCTGGAAGAAACAGCTAAAGATTGTTTTGGAGTTTGGTTGGGGAATAAAACATTTGATAAGGGATTAATATTCGGCCTGTCCGGTCCATTATCTGTTCCTGTTTCATCATTGGAGGCTCGGCTGAAAGGAGAAGAAGATCCGGAGGAGTAGGTGAACGATGGAGTTCTGTTGACAAACTCCTGTGTGTACAAGCCTTTGTCTTGACTGACATGACTAGGCGGGGGAATTGTTTGTGCTTGTCCTAGTAATCCACTATTTTCAGAGTGATATCCGCTGGATGCAGAGGACTGAAGGTTGCTCTCTGCGCCTTCGCTGTGATCCGACGAGATGCTGTTTTCTCCTGTACCGCTGCCGTTTTGTGCGGAGGTCAAATGCCGCGGCAGGATAGAGGGCGAGGAGGTCACTGGTTTGCTGGAGTGGTTGAAGGTTATCCTTGGGCTTGGAGACTTGTTGGGCCCACCCAGGGGGAATAAAGCATTGTACGCAGACTGCTGAGGCTTGGCTTGTTTCCTTGGAAGTGGAAGCTGTTGGTTTCCTGAAGCAGGCAGTGGGTAGGAATGTTTTCCTGGCGCATCCGGCTGGCCGCCATTAAACCCAGTGTTGTACAGTCCCGACCTGGAAATGACATCACTTCCTGTTGGAAGCTTCTGACTAGAATTATTTATTTTTAAACTATTTACATGTTGCTCTAAATCCACATTAGAAATACTGGCAAGAGAATTATCCTTCACTTGTGAACTGGCTGGTATATGCTTTCTCTGAGCAGGTACTGGGTAATTAGCTAAACCTCTCTCCTCACGAAGTTTACGATTGGCCTCTTGGGATTGTATAATACTTTGCCTCTGCATACTTTCTACTGCTGTCCTTTGGCTTGACACGTCTGCCAAGACTTTCAGAGCAATGTTTTCATTAGAATTTACCCTTTTTTTATCCGCCACATCACTGGTTAGTAAACCACTTCCAGATTTATTAAATCCGTTTGAGATATTCTGCTGGTTCAGTTTTTCAAAATGCTCTCTAAGTTGAAAAGCAGTTTTGGTTGAGTTTTGGGAATTAGCATCACCCACCCCAGTATTGCTTTGTCTAAAATCAGTCACAGATGTTTCCATGTCTAACATTTTGTGCTGCATGTTTTTAGACGGCTGAGTTGGTAAACAATCCAAACTGGCAGGGTCATACCTGGTGTCTGCAGCGTCAAACGAAATTTCCTGGCTAATCAACTTCTCAGCGAATGTGACAGATTTACTACCTAATTCTTCCCGAAAGCTGCTGTTTTTGCCATGACTGCTCAAAGATTGTAAAGACATTGTGGACATTCTTGATCTATCCATCCTCTTGTCTTCAAGATCAGAAAAAGAACTTGACAACGAAGCCGAAGATTTCCGAACATGTAAAGAATTATCACTGGCCGATTGTTTCATTTTGTTGCTTTCCGTTAGATCTAAATTTAGCCCGACCTCCTGGAGGTTCAGTTCCACCACCTCGGGCGTGGTCTTGCCTGACTCCGAGGTCATGACCCCGGCAGCGCTGTGGTGGCCGTACATGGTTCGGATCCTGGCCTGGTGGGACAGCTGCAGCGCTGGGTCCAGCTGTGGGGACTGGGGTGACCGGGGAGAGGCCGAGGGCGTTGACTGCTCTGATGTGCTTGAGAGGGAATATGAGCCATCCAGATGCCGCCCTGTTAGGCTTCCCTATAAGAAAAAAATAAAATAAATTGATTATTTAAAAATAAAATTGATAATCTATAACACTAATTTTAGGGAAGTAGTTATATGGTTTGTAATATTAAAATACAGATCAAGTTTATTTAAAGTGTTTTTTTTTTCAATAAGAAACATTACTTATGTGCATATTTAAACAGACAGGGAGGAAAGCAAAAAAAAATCCATCAGATGTAAAAGTGTTTGAAGTTAGAACATATGTTTAAGATTTTCCTTTCAATGAATTCACTAGTGGCAGTATTTCGGCTATTATTGTTTGATTTCAACCATACCTCTGGAGTCATATATAAAAAAAAAAAAGAATTTTACTTATCTAAATATATAAATGATATGAAAAACAAAATTCTATAATTAAAAAAAAAACAGCAAATGAATAGAAACAATGACTAGGCTACACAATGCTTATGATAAAGAACTTAGTATTTTTTTTTACCTGCAACATAAGAGAGTTCCTGTGTAAATTCTTCACCTTTTCCATCTCAGCGGGGTTGAACAATGACCTTTTACTCCTGCCATGTGGAGACAGGGGTGGGGTGGCTGATGATTTGGAGAAAGTGGAGGAAGATGGCGCTGACTGGTTAGAGGAGAGACTCTCCATACTGCTAGAGGTGTCTAGATGGAGGGTGCGGGGTGCATCTTGGGTATCTAAATATATGTCATGGTGATATAAAATTTTAATTTTGCCTCTTTTATATGGAAGTTACT
Organism: Physella acuta; assembly: GCF_028476545.2. Classification (NCBI taxonomy): domain Eukaryota; kingdom Metazoa; phylum Mollusca; class Gastropoda; family Physidae; genus Physella; species Physella acuta. The sequence goes on from NW_026733554.1 coordinate 98,070, forward strand.
ATTTAACGAAAACAGGGCTCTCCTCCTTAGAATGTAACAAATAAATTAGATCTAGTGTTAATTGAAAAACTTAACTTTAGCTACTGTAATAATAATTCATGGAATATATCTAAAAAAATAATAATTCTCAAGTCAATTTATTTTTTTATGTCGTGGATGTACCACTTACCGAAAACAGACACTAAAGCCTGTAGAGCAAATTGTAGATGTCTTCTCATTGCTTGTTTGCTTAACCTCAGGGTCACATTGTTGGTGCCCACATCTACAAGATCTAGGCCTGCAGGAACACAACATTCAAATTTTACTCCTCATAATAACTATAGGAAATCTCTAGTCATTTACAAATCATTTATTGGCTAAAAATTATTAGGAAGCAAAAAATGCCTAAACTTTATTTTAATATGTCATGCTACAAAATATTTAAAGATAACAATAGAAATATTTTAGAGTTTATGTGTTCGGAAAAAAAAATTGAAATTATTGGAGTAAAAGTGAAAAAATGGAACATTTTTATTGATGTCAAATGAATGCATTTACATAAAAATAAACAGACCAACATATTGTGTAACAGTAGAAGCTACAACTTTAATCTATTATTTCAATTATTTTTTACAATCATTAACAATAAAAAAAAACCTTACCAAGAGAAGCCAGAAACTCATGACAGCCAGTAACAATGAAAGTACTCACCAAGAGAAGCCAGAAACTCATGACAGCCTGACACACCCCACAGCTTGACATCTACCATGACGTCAATGCCAGACTCCTTGGCTGACAATTTGCTCAAGATATCTCGCATCTGATAGAGAGAGAAGATAATATTTCACATGAAGACTAGACAACATTCCACAGTGTCAACTCTCGCTAAGGGACTGTAATCCATTTCACATTGTAAACTTGAGTTTATTAAGCATGTTTAAAAACTGAGTTATTTAATAAAATAGATTGCAAATGAAAAAAAAAAATACAATGGCATGCAGTACCTGAATCAACACAATTTAAAAATACAATTTAAAAAATACAATTTAAAAAATACAATTTAAAAAATACAATTTAAAAATGGCATGCGGTAGCTTTATCAATAAAATAAAAAAAAATACAATTTAAAAATGGCATGCAGTAGCTTTATCAATTTAAAAAAAAAAAAAATTACAATTTAAAAATGGCATGCAGTAGCTTTATCAATAAAATAAAAAAAAAAATTACAATTTAAAAATGGCATGCGGTAGTTTTATCAATAAAATTAAAAACAAAATACAATTTAAAAATGGCATGCGGTAGCTTTATCAATAAAAAAAAAAGATACAAATGAGAGAGGGAACTTACCACATGAATAAGAGCCTCCCCTACATCAAAGTTGCTGACAAACTTGGACATGGCACTAACAGAGCTGGTGGGTAACCCTGGAAACAAAACACAACCATTGAACACCCAGTAGATACTTGAGTCATCACATTAACAAACCACAATCCCCACTAACTTTTATATGATTTCATAACATTACCTATGGACTTAATGTAGTTTTAGAACTTAAAGAATTTTAAGCCAGAATTTTTTTTCCATAACTTGGCTTGTAAAATATCAAAACCTTACTTTGTTAATTATCAAAAAATTACAACTTATTCACATTTCTTCAACGAAAATAGATTATAAGCTTTATTTTTAAAAAATTTGATATATTAAAGCTATTTAATTTGGTTGTGAAATAAGAACTAATTGTTACACTGCAATGGAAAACTGCACACAAAAATGTACTCTAGAGCATTTTTGTTTTCTTAAATCAAGCATTTATAGACATTAACAAAGAATGACCACATGTACACTGTAGCAAAATAAAACATTTTTCCATGAAATATGACCAAATTAAAGTATCATTGATTAGTGTTTTTATCATTTTTCTGTTGCACAGTTTTCCATTTCAGCCTTTTTTTCTGGGAACAGAACTAAACACATCATTTTGTTTCACTGTTTTGGTCAATCCATGTTTTTAAATAAATCTCCTACCTAAAAAGGCCTGCAGGCTGGCACTAGCTTGGGTCAGCCTCTCGTTAGGATCAGCTTGTGGGAAGAAGACTGCTGGGGGCAGACCCCCAGTGGAGGGTTCAAACCTAAACCCTACAGCTTGCAGGAAGTCCTTCCATCCGCTGACCTGCCCCACTTTGTTCTCAATGCTCTGCTGGGTGGTGAACATGGAGTTCTTGCAGCCCTGCTGGATCCTCTGGAGGGATTTCTCTACCTGTGGGGCATACATGTACAGGTGGACTCAGTGAATGGGCTTTATCTAACATACAAATATACAACCTGTGGGGCATACAGGTGCACTCAGTGAATGGGCTTTATCAACTTTATGTAACATACAGGTATAGGTGCACTCAGTGAATAGGCTTTATGTAACATACAAATATACATACACTCAGTGAATGGGCTTTATGTAACATACAAATATACAACCTGTGGGGCATACAGGTGCACTCAGTGAATGGGCTTTATCAACTTTATGTAACATACAGGTATAGGTGCACTCAGTGAATGGACTTTACATAGCTTATCAATATACATACACTCAGTGAATGGGCTTTATGTAGCATACAAAAATATATACACAATGAATGCTGCTGACCACACAATATAGGCAAAGGATAGGTCAAAGAAACAGATAAGCTCTACGTCATCTGCCCACATATCATCAGGTCTAAAAGGGAACTTTTTATTTCCAATAATACAGTGTTGTTATATTATAGGTTCATCAAATAAAAACAAATCAATGTTCATATTAATAAAAATCTCCAAAAGCTTCTAACAGCTAATATAAGACCAAAAACAGATAACTAATCAAACAATTGTAAATCCTAATTAGTTTCTAAATAGTTTCTTATACTTTGAGGCAAAAACCATTTGAAAATTTCACTTCTTCTACTTGGATTTTGTGTGTAATTTGAATTAGCTCAATTTCCCAAATGTATATACTGAACAATATCAAGTCTTGTTGCATTAGTCTCTGTACAGTGTACAGAGGCTAATTAAGGGCATTCAGCTTTCTAGTGAATGGTGAAAAAAAAAACAACTTACCAGGTGGAGTAAGACTTTGAGGGTCTGTCTGCACGTGCTGTGGGCCTCAACAATCTGACCCAGGGCGTGGCCCATCAAAGCGACCTTCGAACTCAAGGTTATATCCGAGCCAACCAGCACCCACCCGCCCCAGTTTGACGGGTGCGAGAACTGAGCTGTCGTCTGCACCGTCTTCACCGCCAGAGATAAAGCTTTGGTGACCTTGACCCCGTCCAGAAGAGCCGTATACAGAGTTTTCATCAACAGCTTAGACGCTGAATCTGGCACCGGCCAAAGTGAGAACAAAACACATTGAGCCCCAGCTGACAGAAGAGCTCGTGTAAGTCCCACAACTCCGTCGGTATTAATCCGTCCAGCGCGGTCGTCCGTGTATCCGGAGTTCAAAACCACAAGCTTAGCTCGGAGTTTAAGGTTAAGTATGTCCGCAGCAGTGAGGAGATATTCAGACAAGGAGGGCCCTCCCATGGTGCCGATATCGCTGGCGCTGTCATCAGAGTCCATGAGAGGAAAATGCTGACTGGGACTGGAGAGGAACTCCCCAGGGGAAAGAACTACGGAGGATAACTTCCAGGAGATGTGGGCTGCAAAATGGATGACCTCCACCTGCTCGATCTGATGGAGGATTGCGCCTTTTGTTGCTTCTGAACCGATCAATGGACGACATGTTAACAGTTCTCCTAGAATTCTTGCTTCAAATTCCGCACCTGGAATTTCATGAAGGTGCCAGTGTTTGCAGATGATTGGCGTGAGCCTGGGGTTGCCGACAACTAATGCACCAGAAGAATGAACAAGAGGTCGACCTTTATTGTCACTCTGAGCATTCTGTAATGCGCTGATGGAAGGTACGATCAGGGTGGTGTATTTCTCAAACAAAAAACTCTCCGCCTGCTCGCGTCGGAGCATCAGGAATGGAATCAGGTACAAATCACCTTGCAAGACAAGAACCAGGTCAACCGGGTCAGATGTCCCGTGCCCCGCCCCACTTGTCCGAGACTCGGCTTCTTTTATCTCAGAAATCATCGACTCCATGGGTTCAATCAAAATTTGATACAACAACGCTAACGGAGACTTCCCACTGGCAAACTTTGACCTTTGACCCAACTTTTTCCCTAACCCTCGGAGACTTCCACTCCCCAGACTGGTCAGTCCCAGACTCCGCATGCTGCCGCCATAGCTGGTCAGTGGGTTGCTGGTCAAGCTAGCGGCTCCGGTGCTGAGCACACTGCCCAGGCTATAGCTGCTGGCGTTGAGGGTATGGCTGCGGTTCAGCATGGCTAGAAAACCGGTCCGGTCACTGTCAGCGTTGAGCTTGTCCCCAAGCTCCTCGAGTTGCAGCTGGAAGACGTCGTCCACCTCGCTGTCAGTGTCACTGTACTCGTGACCTGTCATCAGGGTACTGGACCTAAAGCAAACAAAATATGACATTTAGCCACATCATCAAAGTACTGGACCTAAGGCAAACAAAACATGACATTTAGCCACATCATCAAAGTACTGGATCTAAGGCAAACAAAACATGACATTTAGCCATATCATCAAAGTACTTGACCTAAGGCAAACAAAACATGACATTTAGCCACATCATCAAAGTACTGGACCTAAAGCAAACAAAACATGACATTTAGCCACATCACCAAAGTACTGGACCTAAAGCAAACAAAACATGACATTTGGACTGATGGTGACACATCATTATACTGGACCTAAAGCAAACAAAACATGACATTTAGCCTGATGGTGACCTGTCATCAAAGTACTGAACCTTAGGCAAACAAAACATGACATTTAGCCTGATGGTGACACATCTGGATCTTAAGCATAAAAAACATGACATTTAGCTTGATGGTGACACATCAAAGTACTGGACCTAAAGTAAACAAAACAGGACATTTAGCTTGATGGTGACCTGTTATCTGAACCTAAAGCATAATGAAAACATGATATTTAGCCTGATGGGTTCAACATAATCTGATATCAAACAGAAAGTTTTTAATTGTTTACAGGTGTAGAATATTCATAAGTCCACCCTGCTTGGATGGGTAGGTCTCATTAGGGAAACAAAGGCAGCTGGGCATAGTGCGACCACAGTATCCCTCTGCATGATGTGATCATCAAAACAGATTGCCTTTACTTCATCTAAACCATGTGTCTTGGGCACGAACGGAAAATCATTATGATAAAATGGTATTTGTACTTAGATCTAGAACATTTTATTTACAAGTATTCCAGATACATGTAGTCTCTACACATGACCAAAGAAAATGAGCAAAAGACTGACCTGTGTCCAGTGGCTGTTGTTGTGATATGGCTCTCAATGCCCATGCACTCCCTGACCTGACCCACACACTGGTCAAGTAGTGACAAGCCGGACACACTAATTAACGAATGTGTGTCAACGACCTCATTCTCAGAATCTAGGTCACACAGCCGGGTGCAATGGAACTTTATGATTCCTGAAAACAAAACCATATGTATTAAAACAAATTATTTTAGAAAAAAAAAACAGCATTAGCTTGAGCCAGTATTATTTAAACTAGTCAACATCCACCCCAATATAACATTAAAAATATTTTAAAAATTTAACTAGTGACCTAACAATATAACTAGCGTCCTACTAAAACTCAGGCATGATATAAACTTACCTTATTGGGTATAACTAGCAACCTTAGAGTGTAACTAGTGATCTTAAAATGTCTACCCATAATGTAAACTTACACAGAAAGGTCACTAGTTACGTTTAACCAAGGTAACTAGTGACCATCCAGTGTAACCAGAGACCTTGTAGTGTAACTCATGACCTACCAATGGCCAGACATCATGTAAACGTACCTTGATTAGATGTAACTCATAACCTACCACACTAACTCATGACCTACCAATGGCCAGACATGATGTAAACCAGGGGTCTCCAAACTACCGCCCGTGGGCCAGATGCGACCCGCAAGGTACTCTCATCCGGCCCGCGGAGATCATTTTGTCCACGGAAAAAATGTTTGTTGGAGGTGGCTGAGGAACTTTGCCCAGAAAAATCAAAGGCATGCTTGGAAGAAATTGGCCCCCGAACTGAAATTTGGTAGGTAATGCGGCCCTCGGACTGAAAAGTTTGAGACCCCTGATGTAAACTGACCTTGTTTAGGTGTGAGCAGCCAGCTATACAGGTACCCAGCAGCCAGCTATACAGGTACCCAGCAGCCAGCTATACAGGTACCCAGAAATGTAAACTGACCTTGTTTAGGTGTGAACAGCCAGCTATACAGGTAGCCAGCAGCCAGCTATACAGGTACCCAGAAATGTAAACTAACCTTGTTTAGGTGTGAGCAGCCAGCTATACAGGTACCCAGCAGTCAGCTATACAGGTACCCAGAAATGTAAACTGACCTTGTTTAGGTGTGAGCAGCCAGCTATACAGGTACCCAGCAGTCAGCTATACAGGTACCCAGAAATGTAAACTAACCTTGTTTAGGTGTGAGCAGCCAGCTATACAGGTACCCAGAAATGTAAACTGATCTTGTTTAGGAGTGAGCAGCCAGCTATACAGGTACCCAGAAATGTAAACTGACCTTGTTTAGGTGTGAGCAGCCAGCTATACAGGTACCCAGCAGCAATGGAGAAACACAGGACGATGCTGCTCTGGTTGGAGACAGTGTTGAGGATCTGCTCTATGGAGACTGGCGTCAGGTCCATGGTGGTGCCGTTAAACAGCCCAGCCGAGCCGGCCTGGCGCTCCAGGAGAAGGTCTATGAAGGCCCGCGTGCAGGCTCGTTCTGCTATGACGAGGGCCTCGTCATGACGGCTGAGTGACACTAGAACTCTCTGGAATTAAAAAAAAATGTGTCACTGATTAAATAAATAAATGGCTCCTTAGTCTGGGTCAGAGGCGTAGCGACCCTTCCAGGCGCCCGGGGACAAACTTTCGATTTGCATCCCCCCCCCTCAAACTTTCGATTTGCACCCGCCCTCGAACTTTTCATTTGCACCCCTCCCCTCAAACTTTCAATTTGTTTTTCCAACCCATTTTGGCGTCCCCCTAAGGTTGGCGCCCCCCCCCCCCCCCCCCAAGGTCGGCGCCCGGGGACATATGTCCCCCCGCACCTCCTCGCTACGCCTCTGGTCTGGGTTAGATAGCCAACATTCTCTGGAATTAAACAATGTGTCACTGTTAAATAAATAAATGGCTCCTTAGGCTGAATTAGATAATCAACACCCTCTGACTTAGATTATAATGTTTGCAACCATATTTTGAAAAATACATTACATGCAAACTCAAACAATTAAGACAGGCTCTATCCTAATCATTCTAATTGTTTCAATGTCTAGTTGTTACTATTAATTTTGTTGTGAAATATTCATCTATCAAAAGTGACTATAAGCCTACAGCCAATAGGCAAGCTATGGTTCTACCAGCAGTACTTGATTAAAAGTTAAGCCAAGGCTTTAAATTATTTTAAATTATAAAATTTCCTCAATATTTTGTTCGTAACTAATGTAAAAACTAAATATGTTTGGCTACTATTGTAATCCATATAGCAATTAAGACTATTTAATCTAATTTTGTCAACTTTCTATTTGCGATGTATTGTTAAAGATTACTAATTATGTTTGTATATGGGACAGATCGGCCACAAATGAGTAAAATAGAGTGGTTGTGTCCCTTTGCTCCACAAATGTTCTAAGAGAATGATGCCGACAATGATATAGCAGCATTTATATTGCTCAATACTTGTTTAAAATGATGAGCAATGTATCAACGATGCAGTAGCGTAACGACGGGGGGGGGGGGGGGGGGGGGACGACGACGACACTTAATATGTCCCCGGGCGCCGATCATAGGGGGCGCCAAAATTGAAAGTTGAGGGGGTTGCAAGTCGAAAGTTTGAGGGGGGTGCAAATGGAAATCTTGGGGGGGGGGGGGGAGTGTAAATCGAAAGTTTGAGGGCGCCGGGAAGGGTCGCTACGCCTCTGCAACGATGCACAGAAAAAAATTCCCTCTCTTGCTGTACTCACCTGCAGGGTTTGGTAACAGGCTGTCTGCAGGTCAAACAAGGACAGCCTGTACTCGGAGCTGCACTGCGACTCCCTGCGGATCATCTCAAACAGGTCAGCGGCCTTGTGCAGCTGCAGCTGGCACTGGTCAAGGTCACCTGCTGCCCAGAGGGCAAGGCCGAGCCGGTGCCGGATCTTGGCCTCATCCTCCCTCCTCTTGAGCTGCTCGGCGATGTTGAGACCTTGTTGCAGGTACTGGACGGCTTGGGTGTAGTGAGCCAAGGCTAGGTGCACGCGTCCTGAAGTTAGATCATTACAACATTGGTTAGATCCAGAGAAAGATGTTAACAACCTAAAGTTAGATCATTACAACATTGGTTAGATCCAGAGAACTATGTACTGGTTCTAAAGTTAGATCATTACAAAATTGGTTAGATCCAGAGAAAGATATACGCGTCGTAAAGTTAGATCATTACAACATTGGTTAGATCCAGAGAAAGATGTTAACAGCCTAAAGTTAGATCATTACAACATTCGTTAGATCCAGAGAAAGATGTACGAGGCGAACTATCTAATTTGTACCACATGGGCGAAGAGCACCCCCACCCCCATTTTACTAATCACTATCCTTTGCCATTTATTATGTCACACAAATTGAAAAGTTAGTTAGGAAAGCGAGTATATATATTTTTTAACTTCGACTGTGCGTAATTCGGCGAAGCAGCTCAAAATTAGTTTTTAACCCCGTTTGGAGCCCCCTTATGGTCGGCGCCCCCTTATGATCGGCGTCCGGGGCGGCTGCCCCACCTGCCTCTCTGTACGTAAAGTTAGATAATTACAACAAACTTTAGACCCAAAGCGAGATATACGCCTACACATCCTACATTTTTGAATAGATCCAACCAAGCTCATTCCTTTTACACATTCCCTGGAGTGGACTTGCCCAGACTACTTAACAAAATGACCCTGTTGTACCCAACACTTAAAGTGGACTTACCCAAACCAAACACCCTCCCATACCCATTCCTGACAGTGGACTTGCCCAGACGACTAATCAACAGACCCTGCTGTACCCATTCCTTACAGTGGACTTACCCAAACCAAACACCCTGTCATACCCATTCCATACAGTGGACTTACCCAAACCAAACACCCTGTCATACCCATTCCATACAGTGGACTTACCCAAACCAAAGAACCTGTCACACCCATTCCCTACAGTAGACTTACCCAGACTGCTAAACGCCAGCGTCTTGGCCACAGCATCATTCATCTGGGCAGCGATACTCAGGTGCTGCTCCTGGTGTCTCACGGACTCTTCCAAGTTGCCCAGAGACTCGTAGGACAGACCCAGGTTGCCGTAAGCTCGACCTAAGGGGGCAGAGGTTTATAGAAACATTAGCTTCAATTAGTCCTGTATTAAGAAGTGTTTCTTTCTGGCATCTGTTTGGGTGTGGGGGGGGGGGTACGACGACGACGGGGGACACGACGTTGTGAAAAAGAATTTATAAAGAAAATATATACTTCTAACAGCGTCCCCCCCTCCACCTGAGCAGTGTTTCTTCCAGAGTTTTTTCTCCGGGGGGGGGGGGGGGCGGTAGACTTTCTTTGGGGGGGGGGGGCGGACACTGTTAAAAGTATATATTTTCTATATAAATTATAAAATTTTCATTTCGTTCAGGGGGGGGGGGCGGTAGTATTTTTTCGGGGGGGGGGGGGACGAAGCCCTCCCCCCTCCCTCCCCCGAAGGGATGCCTGGAAGAAACTCTGCACCTGAGAACTAAAATATGAAAGAAACACTGATATCAAAGTAAATATGAAACAGAAAGATGATTAAAACTTGCTGGAGATTTCGTTATTACTTGGTTGTAGGTTTTCTAAAAATGTTTTATCAGGACATATTTTAAAAAGAAGTATTTTTTCAACAATTGATTTATAACCTGTTGATGTTTTGATAAGACTTCATAGCTATTCAAGAACACACTCTGACTTGGAATTAACTACATTTTAAACAAAAGTACATTTCGTAAACAGATATACCTAAGTCACTCTTGGTTTTGAAAGACTCAAGGTGGACAATTTGCACCAACGTAAGAGAACTTTAAGAAGTAGAGTAAGACAGAACTCAACGATCTATAAATTTAAATAAAAACTAAGTGTTAATTTTTTTGGAACTCACATTGACATGCAGTGTTGTTTGTTTCCTCGGCAATCTTCAAATCCATCTGGTGGTAGGTCAAGGCCGTGTGGTACTCCCCCATCTGCTGGTACACGCCCCCCAGCCCGCAGGCGGCGTCCCCCTGGCAGGTCTTGTCCCCCATCTCCTGAGCCAGACTGAGCTGGTGCTCCAGGCACGCGATGGCCTGCTCTAGGTTACCCAGCAGACTGTGCAGGCAGCCCAGCTCTCCGTAGGCCGACGCCTTGGCTCCAGCACTATCCGTCTGATGCGCGACGAATAGTCTTTTCTCAAAGCAGACCAGCGCTTGCTGTAGGTTGCCGATAGCTTTATGAGCATTGCCTAAACCACGGTACGCCCTGTCTTGATCAGTTAGTGAACTTGTCTGTTGCGCTATGATCAAAAACTGTTCATGCCACTTCACAGCTTCTTCGTAGTCTCCTAAAGCTTCGTAACAGTCGCCAAGGTTACCGAATGCTTTCCCTTTGTCTTGAAGAGTTGTGGGCCCGTAGTTTTGTTCCAACATGGCGAGCTGCTCTTCAAGAAGACCAATAGCTTCTTCGTACTGGCCCATGTTCATGCGGGTTATGCCAAGGTTCCCGCAAGCCTGGCCTTCGAGACGATGGTCCTTGAGCTCCCTGCTTCTATCCAGCATCTCTTGGTAACACTTAAAAGCTGTGAGAAAATTCCCGAGCGACATGTGGACATTCCCCACATTCCCGTGTGCGCGACACTCACCCCTGAGATCGTTTATCTCCTGGCGTATTGTCAGTTCCTGTGTATGATACCCCAGGGATTTGTCGTACTGTCCTAACATACGATGAGCGGATCCTAGAGCACCATAAGCAGTAGCCAGCAAATCTGGACTGTCGCACTGTTTAGCCAGACTCAGCTGTTGCTGGTATATCTTGATAGCCTCGGTGATGTCACCTACCTTTAGCATCAAGTCCCCAATATTCCCCAGCGCACGTAATTTTCCAGGTGTGTTTTCTAAGGCATCCATCAACCGCAGGCATTTTTTCTGGCACTCTAAGGCATCATCGAATCTCAACAAAGACTTATGCGCCAGTCCGATATTGCAGTATGCTCTAGCTAGAGCTAACCTGTCCTTTCTATCACGGGCAAAAGCTAAATCCTGTTCATAATACTTCACAGCCTCGTTAAAGTTCCCTAAATTAAAATGAACATACCCAAGGTTGAAACAGGCTTTACTCTCCCCTTCAGAATCATTCAGCTCCTTCGACAAGGCCAGGAACTGTTCGTAAAAAGACACAGCGCTGGAGTGATTCCCCCTAGCGCAGTGAAAATTCCCCAGGTTACACAAAGCTCTCGCCTCGCTGGGCAGGTCTTTGAGTTCTCGTGAGATGCTCAGATGAAGCAGGTAATGATGGAGAGCGTTCTCTGTCTTACCTAACGCCTGATACGCTACAGCCAGATTCCCATGAGTTGAGCCTTCAGAATGTTTATCATTTACTTCTGAAGAGATCTCCAACTCTTGTTTATGTTGTTTAACCGCCAGCTCATGTTTACCTAAAGCACTGTAGGCATTACCGATGTTTCCGTATGCTCTACCTTGGCTAGCCCTATCCTGAAGAGCTTTCGCAATCTTCAAATGAACCTTATGAAGCTTTAAAGCAGCTTCGTACTCCTCAAGCTGATGAAAGATAATCCCCAAGTTCGAACACGCCCGACCTTCGGCCACTTTATCTTTTGTCTGTAACGCATTGTCCAGCTGTTTCTCATGATACATCTTAGCCGCCATGACGTCACCGCTGCACCTTGCAGCGTGACCCAGACCCGCGTACGCTCTGGCTTCCAACATCTTATCCTTACTCTGTTCAGCAATCCTCAGCACCTCCTTGTGAAACATCATAGCCCTGTGGTAATCCCTCTTATAATGGTACGCACTACCGAGGTTACTGTAAGCACGAGCTTCTTCAATGTTGGACTTGACACTGCGGGCAATCTTCAGGTGCTCCTGGTGGCATTCCACAGCGTTTTCAAAGTTACCCATAGCCAGGTAGACAGCGCCAACGTTGCCGATTTCTCTAGCCTCAGCCAAGACTTCCCTCGATTGTTTCAGCAGCAGAACACACTGCTTGTGGCTGGCCAGCGCATTAGGGTAGTCGCCTAGAGGGATGCAGTGTTAAAGTGAATATTAGGATAATTGTTTCGGTATAAAAAATATGGTGATTACAAAAATTGAGAAATCTTTAGAATATTAATGATGATCATCATGTCTTTTTTAAAAAATATTTCAGACGTTTTAATTTTGCCCTTGAAAGTATCAATTTCTTCCTAATAAACTATTTGAAATTTTATAAACATATTTGTTTGGAGTAAAGGATAATTTTAAAAAAAATAGGAATGACTTTTATAGGTATATTTTGCTTATTAGGCTAATAAGTTTATAGTATATTCCAGAATGGTATAAGAATGGGTCTATTAAGCCAACATCAACTTTTCTTTTTAACATATAGGCCTGTAGATTGGAATATACCAATCCCACGAGACAACAACTGGTGTATGACACCCTGCCCCCCCCCCCCCCTGACTTCTGAGATGATTTTCCTGGGTAAAACAATCATCTTATACAATGGAAAATGTTTTTGTTACAAAACAAGGTAAAGACAAAAGATGTTCACAAGGTAGTAAATATTTGATCAATTTCAACAAAATTTGAAACTACAACCTTCCCATTAAGAAATATAAGAACAAATTACCTATTGCAGTATAGACATGGCCCAGACTGCCCAGAGCATTAGAGGCCACTGTTCTGTTCTTCAGCTTCATGGCCAGCACCAGCTGGAATCTGTGGTTGGCCAGAGATTCTTTGTAGTAGCCTTTGGTGAAGTAGGCGGAGCCGAGGTTCCCGTAGGCTCGACACTCTCCTTCATGATCTCCTGTAAGTTTTATTTACAGCCATTAAATGATGCCAGTATTTTTGTGTGCTCCTTGTGTTTTGGGCTCAAAAAGGTATATATGTATATGATGTGTATATGATGATTTTTTGATGGGTAACGATAAGTTCTAAAAACAAAACAACAAGAACCGCTGCAGAGGTGTATGATAATTAAAAAGAATCCTCTTCAGACTCAGAGATCCATTGAGCAGATTTGTTTCTGTGACCTCGGCATATGAAGGGATAGCGTGGTCAGAACTATGCCCCAGCCGCCTTTACTTTCCCTAACATGAGTCAGGAACCCATCAGAGCTGGGTGGACTCAGTGACATTCTACTAACTTGAACCCATATTCGTACTTGAGACTTTTTCATTTACAATCGGATGCTTTACAATTCGATCGACCACGACAACAAAACTTAACCCCCAACCCCAACCCTAAGACAGGAAAACCAACCCAGATTTTTGGCCACAGCCAAGTCTTGCTGCATGTGGTAGATGGCCTTGTCCAGGTTCCCCAGCCCCCATAATGCACTGCTCAGCGCTGAGAAGACAGAACCTCTGAGCTTCAGGCTGCATGTTCCCACCTGTAACAAGAGATATATGAATAAACGCAGGGACAGTACTCACATTATTTAGACGTCACCAAAGGAAGGTTGTGATTTCTAGGATTATGTAAACCATTCAAGTTTTAATAGTATTAAATAATGAACACTTGTTTTGGTTCTATGTCACTATGACATGTGAGATATGTTGGCCAATGTTCTTGGTGATTTAAAAATCTGACAAGCTAGTTAGGCCTACGTTTTTGAAAACATGAGGTATGACATGAAGCGTATATTCTTAATGTCATGGCATTATTTGACATATAAGGTAATCCTCCTTTATGGATGACATGTGATATGACATCGAAGATAAGCCTAGTTTCTTGAAGACATGTGAAATATGACAAGGTAAGTGTGCCCATGTTCTTGAAGAAATGTGAAATATGAAATCTTTGATAGACCAATATTCTTGATGGCAGTTGAATTGGAACAATTAAAGTAAGTCTACATCCTTTGGTGACATGTGAAATATGCTATAGTAAGTGTGCCTCCATTCTTGATATGTGAAATATGACATCTTAATTAGACTTGTGTTTCAATGACAAAACGTCTAGGCCTTCTCCTGTATACACTTTTTTTAAACACACTAACCTTATTGCCAAAGTGAATAAAGTGCAGTTCGTGTCAATTGTTTGTGTACCTACTTTTAAACATTCAACTTCTAACATACTCAACCCTAACGGTCAATCAGCTCACCTTCAGTGCGGCCTCTAGTATTGTGACAGCAGCACTGAAATGACCAGCGGCCACCAGCTCTTGACCAATCACAGCGATGATAACAAACGGGCTGGACCTGAGTCCGAACTTCTCAAGCTGCTCAAAGGTTGGTTCCAGCTTGGCTGTAAAGTAAGAGAAAATAGTTCAATGTTCGGTGAACAAGAAGGGATAGTTCAATGTTCGGTGAACAAGAAGGGATAGTTCAATGTTCGGTGAACAAGAAGGGATAGTTCAATGTTAGGTGAACAAGAAGGGATAGTTCAATGTTCGGTGAAGGGAAGAAGGGATAGTTCAATGTTAGGTGAACAAGAAGGGATAGTTCAATGTTCGGTGAACAAGAAGGGATAGTTCAATGTTAGGTGAACAAGAAGGGATAGTTCAATGTTAGGTGAACAAGAAGGGATAGTTCAATGTTAGGTGAACAAGAAGGGATAGTTCAATGTTAGGTGAACAAGAAGGGATAGTTCAATGTTAGGTGAACAAGAAGGGATAGTTCAATGTTAGGTGAACAAGAAGGGATAGTTCAATGTTAGGTGAACAAGAAGGGATAGTTCAATGTTCGGTGAACAAGAAGGGATAGTTCAATGTTCGGTGAACAAGAAGGGATAGTTCAATGTTAGGTGAACAAGAAGGGATAGTTCAATGTTCGGTGAAGGGAAGAAGGGATAGTTCAATGTTAGGTGAACAAGAAGGGATAGTTCAATGTTCGGTGAACAAGAAGGGATAGTTCAATGTTAGGTGAACAAGAAGGGATAGTTCAATGTTAGGTGAACAAGAAGGGATAGTTCAATGTTAGGTGAACAAGAAGGGATAGTTCAATGTTAGGTGAACAAGAAGGGATAGTTCAATGTTAGGTGAACAAGAAGGGATAGTTCAATGTTAGGTGAACAAGAAGGGATAGTTCAATGTTAGGTGAACAAGAAGGGATAGTTCAATGTTAGGTGAACAAGAAGGGATAGTTAAATGTTAGGTGAACAAGAAGGGATAGTTCAATGTTAGGTGAACAAGAAGGGATAGTTCAATGTTAGGTGAACAAGAAGGGATAGTTCAATGTTAGGTGAACAAGAAGGGATAGTTCAATGTTAGGTGAACAAGAAGGGATAGTTCAATGTTAGGTGAACAAGAAGGGATAGTTCAATGTTCGGTGAAGGGAAGAAGGGATAGTTCAATGTTAGGTGAACAAGTAGGGATAGTTCAATGTTAGGTGAACAAGAAGGGATAGTTCAATGTTAGGTGAACAAGAAGGGATAGTTCAATGTTAGGTGAACAAGAAGGGATAGTTCAATGTTAGGTGAACAAGAAGGGATAGTTCAATGTTAGGTGAACAAGAAGGGATAGTTCAATGTTAGGTGAACAAGAAGGGATAGTTCAATGTTAGGTGAACAAGAAGGGATAGTTAAATGTTAGGTGAACAAGAAGGGATAGTTCAATGTTCGGTGAAGGGAAGAAGGGATAGTTCAATGTTAGGTGAACAAGAAGGGATAGTTCAATGTTCGGTGAACAAGAAGGGATAGTTCAATGTTAGGTGAACAAGAAGGGATAGTTAAATGTTAGGTGAACAAGAAGGGATAGTTCAATGTTCGGTGAAAAAGAAGGGATAGTTCAATGTTCGGTGAAGGCAAGAAGGGATAGTTCAATGTTCGGTGAAGGGAAGAAGGGATAGTTCAATGTTCGGTGAAGGGAAGAAGGGATAGTTCAATGTTAGGTGAACAAGAAGGGATAGTTCAATGTTAGGTGAACAAGAAGGGATAGTTCAATGTTAGGTGAACAAGAAGGGATAGTTAAATGTTAGGTGAACAAGAAGGGATAGTTCAATGTTCGGTGAAAAAGAAGGGATAGTTCAATGTTCGGTGAAGGGAAGAAGGGATAGTTCAATGTTCGGTGAAGGGAAGAAGGGATAGTTCAATGTTCGGTGAAGGGAAGAAGGGATAGTTCAATGTTAGGTGAACAAGAAGGGATAGTTCAATGTTAGGTGAACAAGAAGGGATAGTTCAATGTTCGGTGAAGGAAAGAAGGGATAGTTCAATGTTCGGTGAAGGGAAGAAGGGATAGTTCAATGTTCGGTGAAGGGAAGAAGGGATAGTTCAATGTTAGGTGAACAAGAAGGGATAGTTCAATGTTAGGTGAACAAGAAGGGATAGTTCAATGTTAGGTGAACAAGAAGGGATAGTTCAATGTTAGGTGAACAAGAAGGGATAGTTCAATGTTAGGTGAAGGCAAGAAGGGATAGTTCAATGTTAGGTGAACAAGAAGGGATAGTTCAATGTTAGGTGAACAAGAAGGGATAGTTCAATGTTCGGTGAAGGGAAGAAGGGATAGTTCAATGTTAGGTGAAGGGAAGAAGGGATAGTTCAATGTTAGGTGAACAAGAAGGGATAGTTCAATGTTCGGTGAAGGCAAGAAGGGATAGTTCAATGTTAGGTGAACAAGAAGGGATAGTTCAATGTTAGGTGAACAAGTAGGGATACTTCAATGTTAGGTGAACAAGAAGGGATAGTTCAATGTTAGGTGAACAAGAAGGGATAGTTCAATGTTAGGTGAACAAGTAGGGATACTTCAATGTTAGGTGAACAAGAAGGGATAGTTCAATGTTAGGTGAACAAGAAGGGATAGTTCAATGTTAGGTGAACAAGAAGGGATAGTTCAATGTTAGGTGAACAAGAAGGGATAGTTCAATGTTAGGTGAACAAGAAGGGATAGTTCAATGTTAGGTGAACAAGAAGGGATAGTTCCATGTTCGGTGAACAAGAAGGGATAATTCAATGTTAGGTGAACAAGAAGGGATAGTTCAATGTTAGGTGAACAAGAAGGGATAGTTCAATGTTAGGTGAACAAGAAGGGATAGTTCAATGTTCGGTGAACAAGAAGGGATAGTTCAATGTTAGGTGAACAAGAAGGGATAGTTCAATGTTAGGTGAACAAGAAGGGATAGTTCAATGTTAGGTGAACAAGAAGGGATAGTTCAATGTTAGGTGAACAAGAAGGGATAGTTCAATGTTAGGTGAACAAGAAGGGATAGTTCAATGTTAGGTGAACAAGAAGGGATAGTTCAATGTTAGGTGAACAAGAAGGGATAGTTCAATGTTAGGTGAACAAGAAGGGATAGTTCAATGTTAGGTGAACAAGTAGGGATACTTCAATGTTAGGTGAACAAGAAGGGATAGTTCAATGTTAGGTGAACAAGAAGGGATAGTTCAATGTTAGGTGAACAAGAAGGGATAGTTCAATGTTAGGTGAAGGCAAGAAGGGATAGTTCAATGTTAGGTGAACAAGAAGGGATAGTTCAATGTTAGGTGAACAAGAAGGGATAGTTCAATGTTCGGTGAAGGAAAGAAGGGATAGTTCAATGTTCGGTGAAGGGAAGAAGGGATAGTTCAATGTTCGGTGAAGGGAAGAAGGGATAGTTCAATGTTAGGTGAACAAGAAGGGATAGTTCAATGTTAGGTGAACAAGAAGGGATAGTTCAATGTTCGGTGAAGGAAAGAATGGATAGTTCAATGTTCGGTGAAGGGAAGAAGGGATAGTTCAATGTTCGTTAAAAGGCAAGAAGGGATAGTTCAATGTTCGTTAAAAGGCGATAAGAAGTAGCTCAAGTTTAACGGAAAGGGAAGAGGAAATACTTCACCAAAAGGACAGTCGGAGACTTGGTATTAATGGTGGAGGGGGGGGGGGGGGGAGACGGAGGGGGGTTGTCCAGCAGGGTTCAACGTTGAGCGCGGTCAAAATACGATTAGACTGGGTCGACATTTGTTTTAAAAAGAAGTCTGAAGCTATTATGATTATCGACTATCGGAGTTAAAGATTGAAAAACTGAGGTCTATAAGGTCAGTTTTATTTGTGTACATTTTTTGTATATTAAAACCTAGTTTCATATGAAAAACATTCCGAAAATAGAAAATAGTTTATAATACATCTACAATCAATAACTATGGCTTTCTATCACGTTTCTATTTTGTCTCTCTAAAGCTTGACAAGATGTACGGAAATGGCGCGAATCGCTCGGAGAACCCAGGCATCTCATAGCTGAATATGATATCATTAGTGAGGGTGACGCGAGGGGGACAAAGTATTCTACGTACACTTATCATGACAAATAATCTAAGTACACCAATGGTGACAAGTATTCTATGTACACTAATCATGACAAGTATTCTATGTACACCAATCGTGACAAGTATTCTATGTACACCAATCATGACAAATATTCTATGTTCACGCATCATAACAAGTATTCTATGTACACTAATTGTGACAAATATTCTACGTACACTAATTATGACAAGTATTCTATGTACACTAATTGTGACAAATAGGCCTATTCTACGTACACTAATTATGACAAGTATTCTATGTACACTAATCTCACATGCAAATGCTTTCTATGAAGCAGGCGTGCTCACCTTATAGTAAACACAACTGTATCATTATCTCACCTGCATACACCTTACATAAAAAGTAGCAGTCATTCAACACAAATCTAAAATTATTTTACCTGCAAACATCTCACCTTAAAGTAGAGTGTATCTTACACAAATATAACATTATCTCACCATAAAGTAGAGGGTATCTTACACAAATATAACATTATCTTAAAGTAGAGGATATCTTACACAAATATAACATTATCTCACCTAAAAGGAGCAGACATCCTACACTACACAAATATAACTCTTACATGCATAAATCTCACCTAAAAATAGAAGGTATCTTACACAAATATAACATCATCTCACCTAAAATTAGCAGACACCCTACACAAATATAACATTATCTCACCTAAAAGTAGCAGATCTCTTACACATCACATGTATGAATCTTACATACAAAAAAACAACAGCCTTACAAACTCACCTGCCAGCACCTTCCATACATTTTGATGAACTTTAGATTTCTTTAACTGAACATATTCTCCCATGACACAAAATTCCAAGAGTTCATGCAGTCATGCATGACATTGAGCACCACAGTTCATTCACGCGC